>NW_017670413.1:622346-694564 GCF_001879085.1 Nicotiana attenuata | reverse complement strand
ATAAAGGTGACGTATCAAGACACGTGGATTAATCAAATGGTCAAAGAATCGCAATTAGACACGAGTCGGGAGTTACAACAGATACGAGCAAAGAAAGAGGAAGAGGCACGGGACATCAGACAAGTAACACGGCGCCCGTACCTATTTAAGTCATTTATATCCGAGAATCAGAAGGAATGAATCTGACAATAGAAAAGAGTGCAGATACGGCATTTAATGAGCATTAAATGCTGAATACGTTAGAGAATATATTTTGAATGTAATGATTGTGTAACGTAGCATTCAATGTCTTTAATTACTCATAATAGCCTCATTATGATTCGAGCAAAACGTATATTCTCAAAGGTACCTATAAAAAGGAGATATATGATCAGTTGTAAGGACACGAAATACTATTGGAATAGACATTGATTTATTTGTTTCTCTTGATTACCATCTTGCTATCCAGAATTACTTCTTTTTATTCATTTTCTTGATTATCAGTAACTCGAGTTCTTCTAAATTTTTAGCTTTGTCTAAAAATCCATTTTTTGGTTAAACAACAGTTGCAAATACTTCTTCTCTATACTTGTTAAAGAAAGAAATCAAACTTTTTCACTTCACATAATCTTTTTTTAAATTTACAGATAGTCTATTCGGTATAACAAGAAATGAGGCCCCTATAAATTAGAGCCTAAGACAGTTGCTTTACTTGCTTTATGGAAGGGCCACCCGGCACATAATGAATCAGGGGAGAATTATTGGAGCGTCAATGAGTAAAAGGGATTTCTTGTTAGGAATAGATGATGACCAATTGAAAAAGAAAACGTCTAATAGTAGAAAATACAAATACGGCTACGGCACATTTCACTTACCAATAGCCGCCGACTATGTTGTTGTCCTGACAGAGTGACCCATATTGAGATCCGTAGAGTACTGCACACTTGTTGTATTTCAAAGTATTATATTAGTAGTAGTAATAGTTTATTATTGTTTCCTATATTAATGAAATTTAGCCGTCTTTGGCTCGAAAATGAGTCTATCTATTCGCATTATACTCCTTCCGCTTTTAAGACAGACAGATCACCGCAAACCCCACTATCTTCAGCAGACACGCGTCCATTTTCCGCGCTCTACGCGTCTATTTTATCAAATCAAGGCCCACCTTGTCCGTTCTTTCATTTTGTTCCTATGCGCTTGACCAAGTAAACTCCTGTTTTTTCATTAAACAGCTGTTGAGTATGCATTTTAGTATTTTACCTGCCGTTGTGACTGTTATTATGCTTGCACTTCACTGGACATTTTACCTGCCGTTGTGACTGTTATTATGCTTGCACTTCACTGGACATTTTACCTGCCGTTGTGACTGATTTGCCTTTAGTTCTTTCACTTCTTGGTTAGAAAATGGTCAATACCCTTAGCATGGTTTAAAAAATCCATAAATCATTGAAGTTAACAAATGTTGATTTCTTTTGCTCAATAATTTCATCAGTTCAAAGTATTTTTTGTTAACATAAATATTAATTTCATATCAGGATTTTGAACATGATAATCTTACAAATAATTGTTACAGAAAGCATACCTGAAGCGGAAGCGATTATCGTAAAGCAGAAGCGTTAATTGGTAAATTGGTTTTCGCCCTTTGCCCTAGATTTACGTTACTGCCGTCTTTAGTAATGGGAAAGAAGAATAGAAAAGTACGGTAACTCTAATGGGTGGGGAGATGACCAATTTATAGAGGTTCTCACTTAATTTGGTACGTCCATCAAGTAACCGATCAGATGGATGAGATTTTCTCATTAATTACGGGCCTTTAACCTATTGGGCCACCAATATACATAGGAAAATCTTACATTCTCCCACTTGACCCAAACAAATCTCTTCTATAATGTACACCATAAATACCATAATACGTAAACTACTAAATGTGAGTTATGTCGCTTTTATATAATTAGTCTACATACTCCCTTTCATATACCGCAACATTAGCAACTCATCATACCAGGTCCATAAGCTATAAAATATTATGGTCGACAATAATGTTTCATTGAGACTTATCCTGTAATATCTCAAAACATTAATGTGTACACCATTATGAGAAACAGGAAATCATTAATGTATATCAGAAACACATAAATGAGCTTGGAGTGTCAAAATATCATAAATACATCAATCATAAATACAGCCGAGACCCATTTTATGTACGTGTTCTTTAAATATCTTTGGTTGTAAACATTTCGTTAACGGATCTGCAATCATAAGATCAGTTCTAATATGCTCAAGTGACACTCTTTGTTTCTGAACTTCCTCTTTGACGGTAAAGTACTTTAGTTCCATATGCTTGGCACCTTTGGAGTCTTATCGTTCTTGGAGAAGAATACTACTGCAGAATTATTACAGTAAGTTTTCAATGGCTTGGTTAATGGTGTCGACAACTCCAAGTCCTGAATAAAGTTTCGCAGCCATAATGCATGAATTGTGGCTTTAAAACATGCCACAAATTCTGCTTTCATGACAGACTGTTTGGCACTATTTTGGGTTACTCTAACCCCAGTCGGATCCTGATATGCCGTCCTTCTCTTAAACTACACCTGTTAGCCCCCATAGGGAATAACTGAGATGGATGTGACCGATTGTACATACCTCTGTTACTATCGAAGGTAACTCAAAATGCTTATATCTCTTTTCCTGAATTGTAGATAATGATCATCTTCACTAACTGGGTACCTCGTACCCTTCTTCATCTTGCTTCTTTTACTTGTTGAAACTTGTACCTTCTGATTCTGTCGTTGCTTTTTACCATATGGGTGTATAGATATAAATGTCGTAGGGTTCCTTAACAAGAAGCTTACACGTCTTAATACACACATGATCTACTGAAGACCTTACATTTACTCATCATAAGCATCATGCAAAATCGAGTTCCTCTTACTCTACTCTTCCACATCCGCATGCAATCTCTTACCAACTGTCTTTCCGGATGTAGGTATTGTTGTATTATGAATAAAATAGAGTTTAAGAGTTCGAATTCTTACAAGTGAGCTCTACCACACGATCTAGTGTAAGAGAAAGGGTGACAGTTCTAAATGCCTTGTAACCACCTACTTATAAGTGTGGTGCACGACACGCACATAAATAAGACTCTACTAGACACGGCTTGTAGACTCTCTAGGACAGAAATGCTCTGATACCACTTTTTTCATGACCCAAATTGAAGGGTCATGATGGGCACCCGGTTCCTTACTCAATCGAGTACCAACGACACATATCTTTCTTATCATACAATCATTGGTAACTGGGCCAACATGGCCACAATTCGTAATGTATAACTATAAATGGGAAAACAATGTATCAATGAACAATATTTCTTAAAACATGAATACATATG
The DNA here is from genome assembly GCF_001879085.1 of Nicotiana attenuata. Taxonomy (NCBI): domain Eukaryota; kingdom Viridiplantae; phylum Streptophyta; class Magnoliopsida; order Solanales; family Solanaceae; genus Nicotiana; species Nicotiana attenuata. Next base: position 691,197 of record NW_017670413.1, on the reverse strand, counting down.
GGCCGTCAAGGCCTCTGACATACTGTACAAAAATGAACCTCTATCTACAAAGCCTCTAAGAGTATTTGACATCAAATGGGATAGGGTACCGGCCTACCCATTAGTCTGTAGCAAAATTCTGACACGATGACTCATAGACTCAGTTGCACTCCGAATGAGGTGGAGTCTTACCGATTCTTCGCTGAATTCTAATGTCTACTATGAGGGCTCATCAAATTGATTGTCTATACCTGCAGGCATGAATGCAGCGTCCCCAACAAAAGGACGTCAGTACGAATAATGTACCGAGTACGTAAAGCACATAAATAAGTATATAATGACATGGAAGAAATATGGAGTAAATGACCTGTAAGTCTGGATAACTCTGTAAATCATGAAATACTTATAGTGTCATGCATATGCGTATGAATGTCATGTCGTGCATGGTGTACATGTGTTCATAACATCATCAAGCCTCTGAGGGCATCCCATCATATCATTTCGGCCACTGTGGGCAAAATCATCAACGTATCGTATGAATTATGCCAAAAAGCAAGAAGGGATAACCTTAACATACCTGAGCCGATTCTCTTGACGATCCCTCTACACACATGTTTTGTGTAAAACATGCAACGGCGGATCGAAGTAAGGAAAAATCCATATGATATTCTTGAGAAAGATTGTACCATGTTCTCTTAGAATTGCAAGGTTCCAACTTGATATCTCATTCGTTGAGACTACTAGTTGTAGTTTTCCTTTTCTTTTTCCTTCCTTTTTGATCCAAGAATTGGACTCATGAGAATAAAAGAAGAGTTAGAGACGACGTGATGTCTCGCTTGATGTTCCAGAATAACATAAAGAAATCTATGGTGCAGGCAAATTGAAGGAAGGTTGCGAGTAGTATAAATAGATAGGTGTAGGTCACAAGCTAAAGTATGGTAGAGCGACAAGGTTTTAGGAAGACAGGAGTAAGGATAAGAAAAGGCAGGTGAGAAGGTGACGAAAATGGATAAGTCCTCGGGATTTGTGACGACCCAAAGGGGTCATCACTTGTTTCTTTCCCATTCTGTACTCCCTAGGCATTGAAAACCTCATCTAGGGTTGCCTCGATTTGCGTGCACAGTCCGGGCGCGTAGCCGGAAAGCTTAAATATGAATTCTGTGAGAAAAATGCTAAATTTTGATATTAAATTGAATAAATTTGACTTCGGTCAACATTTTGGGTAAATGGATCCGGACCCGTGATTTGACGGTCCCGGAGGGTCCGTAGAAAAATATGGGACTTGGGCGTATGCCCGAAATCGAATTCCGAGGTCCCAAGTCCGAGAAATGAATTTTTGCGTGAAATTGTTTTCTGGAAATAATTAAGGAAATTGGAAATGAAATTTGATTAGAAGACTATGGTATCAGGCCAGTATTTTGGTTCCGGCGCCTGGTACAAGTCTTATATATGATTTAAGCACTTTCTGTAAAGTTTGGTTGAAAACGGACGTCGTTTGACGTGTTTCGGACTTAAAATGGAAATTTGATGTCTTATAAAAATTTGGAAGAAATCATGAGTTTTGAGGCTTGATCCGATGTATATGATGTTAAATTTGGCGATTTGATCGCGCGAGTAAGTCCGTAGGATGTTTTTGAGGTTGTGTGTATATTTGGTTTGGGGCCCCGAGGGCTCGGGTGAGTTTTGGATAGGCCTCGTAGTGCATTTTTGAACTTGGAAAATTGCTGGTATGATCTGACCTGCAGGCTTCGCATTTGCGAAGCCTGGCTCGCAAATGCGAAGAAATATTCGCAAACGCGAAGGCACTCATTTTTGGTTCAGGGATCGCAAATGCGATCACTGTATCGCAAATGCGAGAGCTGGACTTTCGCAAATGCGACACTTCGGTTCGAAAATGCGAAGTCCCCAGTTATGCCCATGGTTCGCAAATGCGAACTAATGTTCGCAATTCCCACATTTGGTCGGGGTTCGCAACTGAGGCCCAGCAAATTTCATAGTTAGTCGAATTTCCACCATTTTTCACCATTCTTTCAAGACCCAAACCCTATAGGCGATTTTTCAAGGACAAAACTTCTTCCAAATCATTTGTAAGTCGATTTTTACTTAATTCTTTCAATCATTTACATCATTTAACATGTTTTCCACTTGAAATCAATGATTTTCATGGGTGAAATTGGGGGTTTGGGGTAGAACCTAGGTTTTTCTAAAATTGGGGATTTGGACCTCCATTTGAGGTCCGATTTCAAAACAAATCATATATTTGGGTTCGTGGGGGAATGGGTAACCGGATTGTGGTTCGAACCTCGGGTTTTGACCACGTTGGCCTGAGGGGCATTTTGGTCATTTTGCCTAATTTCGCGCTTTAGCTTTGAATTAAATAGTAGAATCAGTTGCTTGAGATGTTATTTACAATGTGTGATTCAATTGAATAGATTTGGACCATTTGGAGTCGAGTACTCGTGGCAAGAACGTGGTTGCTAGTTGATTTTAGCCGGTTCGAGGTAAGTATCTTGACTAACCTTGTGTGGGGGACTTCCCCTTAGGATTTGAGTCTTCTTTGTTGATTGTATTCCTTGTACGCGAGGTGACGAGTGCGTGCTCGGATTTATTTGTGGAAAATTGCCCCTTTTAGGATCTTAGATCCTTGTAATCACCGAATATGAAGTTGTTCTTGATACGATTGAGTTCCCTGTTATTAGTTTCACCTCTACATGACTTACTTAGAAATTATCTGCCCTTTTTGGTTATTCTTGTTGCCTAATTGACTTTTACTTGTTTAACTGTAGACATTTACCCTTCTATAGTCACATTATCATTCCTAACTGCTTGTCTTTATCTGGAAAGCATTATTTCTATCTCTCGTGTAATTAATTGGTCTTAATTGGAAAGAAGTTAGATATCCTATATTTAGTTGATATTTACTTAATTTTAATTATTTGATTCATGTTAACTTCCTTGTTGTTGAACTGCGTATGTTGGAATTGTTGTTTCGTATTATTTCTCCTTGTTGAGTTGTTCTTATTGCACTTAGTATTTCTCTGTTACGGTTATTCCTTATGAGTTAGTTGTGATTCTCTTGCTTTGTTCCTGTATATATTGTCATTTGTTGTGTGGTACTTGATACTGTGATGCACGAGATTTCTGTCGTGTGGTTGTTAATACTGTGATGCACGAGGTTTCTGCTGTGCGGTTGTTGATACTGTGATGCACGAGGTTTCTGCCGTGTGGCTGTTGGTACTGTGATGCACGAGGTTTCTGCCGTGCGGTTGTTGATACTGTGATGCACGAGGTTTCTGCCGTGCGGTTGTTGATACTGTGATGCACGAGGTTTCTGCCGTGCGGCTGTTGGTACTGTGATGCACGAGGTTTCTGTCGTGCGGCTGTTGGTACTGTGATGCACGAGGTCTCTGTCGTGCGGTTGTTGTTGAAGGGTTGCACGAGGTCTTTGCCGTGCTATTGTTGCTATTGATGTTTTGCACATGCGGCGTAATAAGGCGGGATATGTTATATGCTTATATGTGGGTTGCGCATGTGGCGGAATAAGGTGGGAATATTCTGATGCACGTGTGGCAAAATAAGGCGATGCCTATTATATTATTATTTGCACGCGTGGCGGAATAAGGTGGGCTATGTCAGGGGTTGATTGTAAAGAATTGTGACGGCTTGTGGAGGCATTCCTATTTGTTTAATATTGTGATTGTGGGTTGCTTACCTGTATGAGCTTTATCGCTTGGGAGTTGTGAGGAAACATCGTACGTGCGGTCCGTTCTCCTTTTCATGTTTACTAGTTGGTAGATTCTTGTTAGAAACACTTGCACAAGCACACACGTAGTTGAACACCCCATCAGAGGTGAATTCCTTCCGATTTTGCTAAGGGTGGAGATACGCCCTCGTTTATCCATTATATATGTGAGAGTGGCCCTAGTTAGCCAGTTAGTTGTCAGCATGACCATCAGATTGATGGGGCACAGGATGCCAAGTGTTAGGCTTCAGATGCCGGGTCTTCGTGAGTTGTGGTTTGTCCGAGACTTGGTAAAATTGTGGAAAGAGTTGAACAAAACCTTATGTGAACATCATTGTAGGATATGAGTTATTGACTTGTTTTTCCCCTTGCTATGTTGTGACCTTAGGATTTGGATTGTGGTTCTGCCGTCATCTTCGTATCATCATTTATTATATTCTCGTTGTTACTTGTTGTCCTTTTCCCTTATTTTGAGTTGTAGCATTTTTGGTCATTCATGCAGTCTTTACATATTTATATATCGGTTCCATTATTCCTATGATTATACTGTTTATTTGACCGGTAGGTGCCTTGACTGTTCCTCGTCACTACTCCACCGAGGTTAGTCTTGATACTTACTGGGCACCGCCGTGGTGTGCTCATGCTACTCTTCTGCACATTTTTTTTGTGCAGATACAGGTACCCCCACTCAGTTTTGTCAGCCTTAGAAGGAGGCGTATCGGTAGAGACTTCGAGGTATATCTGCTACGTCCGCAGACCGAGGAGTCCCTTTCCAGTTTTTCTGTAATAAGTATAGCTCCTTCGTATTTTCTCCTTTGTATAGACATTCTTGAGTCAGAGCCTCTTATGTATCCCTTAGCTTGTGATTTGTGAGTTTCCGGGTTTTGGGAGTTTTGTTAGCTTCGAGAATTATTGTGGTATGTGCCGAGCGGCACCTTAAACATCGTTTTATTTTACCAGTTTAGTTTTATTTACTTTCTTCCGCAATTATGGTTTATCTTCCGTATTGTTAGGCTTACCTAGTCGTAGGGACTAGGTGCCGTCACGGCATGTTCACGGAGGGCGAACTGGGGTCGTGACAGGATTAAGCCTGTGAAAACAAGAGAGCTGATGATTTTTCTATGTTATAGAAAGTTCAGTATAGCCTGAATGAACTCAAAAGGTGTCTAAAGAGTAATAGCATTTAGAAGAGATGGAATGTTGCCCTCGTAGTAAAATGAGGAAGTAATTGTGATAGATAAAGGATGACGTTTGGGCCTTCGATTGAGTAATGATTTGAAGAAAAAGAAGTGGTACAGGCTGCATGACAGAAGGTAGCAACAGTTACGAGATTGAAAGAATTCCGACCAGAAGTCATGGTGTTAGAAAGAGACCTAAAGGGGGGGGGGGAGGGGAATGCCTTGGCCTTTGGATTTATTCACAGAACAGTTGCCTAGATGGTAATGACAGTATTTAAACCATCCGTAAGAGCTATCAGTGCATCAGTTAACATTCGAGGACGAATGTTCCAAATGGGGAATGATCTTACACCCCATGTTGTCGTACGTGAAAGTACGCCATAAGTAAATTGATAAAAGCTCAGAAATGAGATTTTACATCCCGCACTTTCGTACGTTAAAGTTTTGTCGTAAGTTAATCGACATAAGTTTGGGAATGAGATTATTTTGAGATTAAGCATTATGCTATTTCAAACAAGTGATAAGTAAAATCGTGACAGCGAGAGGGTAAGCGAATCGAAGAAAATAAGTTTCGTCGAAGTTTGACAATTTGGGATAAAAAAACGATCCGAGATACTTATGGACTAGTGCCATAAGAGGTACCACATGACCATGATGGAATGATGTATAAAGTGTGTTAAAAATAAGTAGTATTTAAGTAATTTGAGACAATTCTTAATTATGTGGGCAATTGATTAATTATCAATTTAATATGAGATTAATCATGTAATTAAGAATTTGTGAATAATTAATAGGTTGGGACAAAGCCCCCACGCGGAAGCAAGTGGAGAAAGGTCTTATGACTCTTACTTGAGGCAACTAAATTAGGAAGACACGTTTCTTTCCCACGTAAAAAGTTCTTGAAGTGCTACGAACAAAAATCCACTTAGATCATTCTATTGTATTCAAGAGCATCCTACTTTGCTTATACACCAACTTGCCATCCTCCACAATTTCTTCATAAGCTTCCCTTTCTTTCTGCGAAAACAAAGCATGAAAAAGTTAAAGACAACATTGGACTAGTTCCGGCCATGGCCATCAAACACGTAGAAGGAAAAGTTCATATTAGTCATCCTTATAATTATCTTCAATTGGTATCAAAAACTCAATTGGGGGTATTTGAAAATTCAACGAGATTCCATATTATATTAGCACCGGGATTTCTTGGTTAAGCAAACTATCATACAAAATTATTCTGCAATAGCAACGGGATTTTGTAATTATAAGGGAGCACGGTGCAATCCTTCTCAAGAATATCATACGGATTTTTTCCTATTTTGATCCGTTGTTGTGTGTTGTCGCAATTAATGTGTCCTAGAGTGATTGTCATCGGCTCTATGTTAAGGCTATCCCGTCTTTTTTTTGGCATGATCCATACGGTACAAACGAAACAAGCAAATGCATAATTTCCATAAAAATACTAGAGATGCTTATATTCTTTATTTCCTATGTGTCATATTATTCTATCATTTGTTCATGGGTCTCAGAAAATACGTAAGTTGATAAAGTTTATTTCATGATATTAATCAAAGGCGTAATGGTCTTATGACCTCCGAGAGATTTTATTGATGTACTTCTCATGCATTGCATTCATTTACATTGATCCATGACCAGTATATACGTACCACCACCTGATCAGCTGGTATACGTTGATGATTTGCCCACAGTGGTCGAAATCATATGATGGGATGCCCTTAGAGGCTTGATGATGTTATGAAAGCATATACTCATGTATGGTATGACATTTATACGCATATACATGGCATTATAATATTTAATGATTCTCAGAGCCAGGGGCGTATACCTTGCCCTATGGGTGTCACGAGACACCGCTTCGCCGAATTTTTTATTAGTTCTGTATAAGAAAAATAAAAAAAAATTAGGGATAAATATAGAAAATGACACTGTTACAACTACATTAAGTTATTTATTTGTTCATTTTATCAAATTGTGACACCGCTTATGAAAAATTCTGCGTACGCCACTGCTCAGAGCTATTCAGATATACATGTTGAGTCTTTTACTCCATGTTTCTCTCATGTCTATTGTTTACTAATTTTTATTCCTTACATACTCGGTACATTATTTGTACTGACGTCCCTTTTGCCTGGGGACGCTGCGTTTCATGCCCACGGGTTTGATAGACAGGTTAAGAATCCTCCAAGTAGGCTATCAGCTCAGCGGAAGGTGTTGGTGCGCTCCATTTGCTCTGGAGTTGCTTATTTGGTCAGTATAATTAGGACATGTATTGATTGGTATGGCGGGCCCAATCCCGACCTTTATGACATTTATGTACTCTTAAAGGCTTGTAGACATACGTAAAAGATTGTATGGCCTTGTCGACCTATGTTCAGTGTACGAGTGATCATTTTGGTCTTATAGGCCAGTATGTCATGTGTATAAGTTTGTATTCCCTCATGCTTTACTTCGGTTCATTTACCTATGATGGGATGACACGAAAGATACATTACATTGATATTTGTTTGAGTAAGGTACCGGGTGCCCGTCACAACCCATCGGTTTGGATCGTGACAATTAAATAAATTTGAACTGCCCAATTCTCATTGCTTTGATATGATGTCGTGGGATCTAACATATAATATGATTGCGAAGCTGGACTCTGTAACTTATAGTCATGCGCTATGATATATCCGGTGCGCCTTCGATGTGCTTGAAGATTGGACAGTCTCGCATATTTATTTTTTCCGTACCAAACAATCTGCCATGGTCAACAATATAGTAATGGAAAATTACCAGCTATGTCCATTTACAAGTAGCTCATTACAGAAATTGGCCAATTGATAAAATATTACTAATATTAGCCAATTAGCTATTTGTAGCAAAAAATATCAAATTTTTGCTTTGTTTTGTGTGAGTGTTATTAGAATAGATTGGGCACAACTTAAGGAGCTTGAATCTCAGTTTTGGGATGATTTGGTGAAGTTTTGAGGTGGTTTGAATTGAAAATGCGAAGGAAAAGCTGAACATGAAAAAAAATGATATATGTATCACATTGTGTATCATTTGTGTATCACATATGTATCATATTTGTATCAATTGTGTATCACATGTATATCCATGTATACCTGTGTGTGTGATACGTGCGTGATACATGTGTCGCAGAAGACTTTTTTGAACTCGATTTAATTACGAATTTTGATACAAAACCAGTCCAAATCACCTCCAATCTTCCTCAAATTTTGTATATTGACTTATCTATATATTTTCAATGAATTTCAACTATACCCATTGAAAAAGTTCCTTTTTGGTTTAGATTTTTGGAATATTGTATAGATTTTTGTATTTCATCACCTTATTTGCTACCCCGTCCATAAAATTTCCTTTCCGTCTTGTATCTAATGTTGCTAATCACACTTAAAAATATGGAAGGTGATTTTTGCATGTGATTCTTTGAGAGAAAGAACCCTATTATTTGGTTTTTCAATTTTTGTTGGTTAGTTTTGGTAAGTCTATGACTAATGGCTAGAGATTGGTAAGTTGAGATTTATTTGAGACATTTGTGTAAGTTTCCCTATAGTAATTCAAAGTCTAAATTCATGTGAACCATCCAGAATCTAGGTTTGATAATTGGCAGTGCTTTTCTTAAAAGCGATTTTTTCCTATATATACTATGATAGGAACTTATTATTTTATTTTCTCTAAGTTTTGTAGTTTTCAAAAAGTATCTAGGTTTTTCTTACAAATTGTATACATTCCTCCCTTAAAAATCTCCGATCTCATTATTAATGGCTTCAATTAAGGGATTCAATTATATCCTTTTCTTTTTTTCACACTTCTCCTAATTTCATGCGTCCTAATTTTTTCAATATGCAGATCTCCTCTTTTCTCTATCTTTGATAGTTGCACGTCTTCAACAAGAAGCTAGTAATTTTGCTTCAGTTGTTGAATGACATTGGTTGGAACCTTCAAATACAAGATATAATGCCATACTACATATTCTATGTTCCTATTATCCTTATATGTTAGGAAAGTGATACCTAATCAAACAAATCCAATAACACAAAATTGCTTTCCATAATAGCAACCAAAAAGAAACCTTTTTCTTTGCAGTTAAAAATCTATACACACAGCAAAGAATGTCATGCGATGACCAAAACAAAACAGTTGCTAAAAAGTTTCTTCAACAATTCAAAAATCGTTAAACTATAGCAAAATTATTACTAATAGTATAATGGCTCATACACAATCCAAATGTGAAATTGGTCACAAACTTACAATTGCCCATCATCATATACAATTATCATACATTTGTGATACAATTTCTGCAACTATTATGATACAATCGTGATACGGTTTCGATATTCTTCATCTTCTTCAAGTTTCAATCACAACTCTAAGCTTAAATTTCGATACAATATTGTATTATAATTGTATTAGTATTGTATTAGGTATTATTTTAGGTATTGATATATCAGATACAAGTCAAATACAAACTCTGATACAATTGTGATACAATTATGAAACAAATCTGATACAGTTATGATATAATTATCATACAATCGTGATACAATTCAGAAACTTTTCTTCTTCGAGTTTCAATATGAAATTTTACTTAAAAACAACTCTAAACTTAACCAATCTCCCTCAAAATTGATATATAAACTCCAAGTTATATTCTCAATCGTTTGCAAGAGCACCCAATCCAAACAAATCAACAATTCGTAAATCTCATATGTTGAATTCAAAGTTTTTTAATGGTTGTCAATGGAGAACTCTTTGCTACTGCAATTTTAGAGATAATGTCAATGAATTTGTGTGAAGAGGATGGAATTTGGGATAATTTGTATGAAAGAGAGAAATATTTCAAAATCTTTTTGAAAATGGAATGAAAATGTGATTTTAGGAACTTTGTATAACTGCAATACATGAGAGTAAGAGGGGGAGGGGGGGCTGACGTGGGGGAGAGGGGAGAGGGAAGGGTCGTATCAGTTACATCCTAATTTTAAGGATACTCTCTTTATTAAGATTTTGTATATAAATAGTAAATATAGATAGAAAATATAATTTTTATGAAACCTAAAGAAAAGTGGTAAATAAATTTCTATTATACTATAGCTAGGTAATTTCCCCTTTCTAAAACTTGATCCAGATTGAAACTAATTCTATTGTCATATTTACACATGTACAAAAATGTCACGTTCTGCACGTGTTATGTACAGAAAGATTTTTTTTCCTATTTTCTGGTAGAAGGCTGTTTGTGTTTCAGTAGAACAGAATAATTTAATAGTTTTAAGTGATTACTTATGGAAGAGTTACATCTATATTAGGCCCGAGCTTAATACGGACTTTCCTTTTCTAGTTTCTATTATTTCTAAATGGCCAAGATGGACGAACACAGCAATGAGAACTTGTACTAGAAGTACTGTTGATTGTACTATAAACTTGGCGCTCTCTCATTAGTGATTAACTCTTCCTTGCTCTCTCCTATAAACACGTGTATCACTTCTCACTTAGCAGCCCATTTCTGATTCTTTAATTGATATTAACCCCTTTCCTGTTAATTATTTTCTTCTCAAATTCTCCATAGGTATTTTGCTGAAGGCCACCCATACCCATTCTATCATGTAATGTTCTACTTTCTAAAATTTACACCAAAGCACCCAAAAAAACAGAAGTAAGATATTTCATATTGTCTCTGAACACTAATGAGAACCAAAAACATTACAAAAGGGTTGAGGGATAACTCACAAAGTAAAAAACTTTCAGTTACTTTTCTGTTTCTTCTTATCAAACACTAAGATAAAGGCAATCTAGAATACTTTGGTTCTTTATTCCATCAAACCATGCCATAAAAATCCTATCCATAGTCGGGAATGGACAAACTTGATAAGAACAAGTAACAGCTAAATGACTGGAACATGATACTTTTCCTCATCATCAAAAGTAAACCATCTAACTGACAGCGTGATTAGGATCTGACTTGACTTAAAAGTATATCCCAATCAAATTATATAAAAAGCTGTCAAGCGAAGAAGAAGAAGAAGAAGAAAGTATGGGAAAAGATAGTTTTATTAATTCAGCACATAGCTACTTGAAACTCTATGTCACGACATTAATACATAATAAGACCAATTAGATTTAACAAATGAGAAGACTTGTACAACTTTTCATATTTATAGGCTTAAATGGTACATTATCTCTTGAGTAAAAAAGCCATTTCAAGGAGGTGGATTCCAAGTGGTAACGAAGCTTAAACATCTCAAAAAAAAATTACAAAGCGAGAAATAAAAAAGAATATAGGAAAAAATCGATAATTAAATGATTATCTTTACTCATTTATGAAATAAGTCAGATAAATAATGACTTATCTTGGATCTATAATACAAGGTAACAGGGAGATTGATGAAGATGTCACGCATTGTATCGGAGCGGGATTAAGTTCTACAAGGTTGTAGTGAGACCGACTATATTGTGTGGAGCAGAGTGTTGGCCGGTCAAGAACTCTCATACCTAGAAGCTAAAAGTACCTGAGATGAGGATGTTGAGGTAGATGTGCGGGCATACCTGGTTGTATAAGATTATGAATAAGTTATTCGGGAAAAGGTGGGAGTCGCCCCTGTGGAGGATAAGATGCGGGAGGCGAGGTTAGAGGAGAAGTATAGAAGCCCTAGTTTCAAAGTAGAAAGATTTAGCCTCCAAGTGCTAAATCTAAAGAAGCAGTAAAATTAATATCTCAAATAATCAGAATGCATAGTCAAACATAGGATGCACAATAGACTTCAAACACTCATCCAAACTAATATTTGGCAAACTAATTTACTTATTACACTTTTTTTCTTCCGTGCAAATTTTCTCTCCAACATTTTCATAACATTTTTATTCTTCTCTGTTGTAATTCTTAAATATAATTTTTTAAGCAGAACACTGAGACTTCCTCTGCAAATTTTGCATGTGTTAGCTGCCTGCGCTTGTGGATCTATTCTTGCTGAAGATTTAAGATGCTATGGTTAGGCTCAACTATTTCCAGTACACTTAATCTTCTTTCTTCATGTTGTTTTCCTATTTGATACAGTGTTATTTGGAATTATTTATATTCATTTTTCTGAGTAATATTTTCAACATCTTTCTATAAGGTTTCCTCGTATGTGACTGGAAACAATGAAATGAATTTTGAGGCTGTTAGTAGGAATTTCAATGCTAATGACTTTTCCAGTTTATAAATGAGATAGGTACATTAAGGAATTTCTAGGCTCATAAGCTGATTATCATTTTAAATTGGGATTCTTTTAGTACTATAAAACATACGTGTCCAGGAAACAAAGATAACATATACCCTGAAATCACAGGATAATTCAGAATGAAGATCTTCAATGAGGTAGTCCAGAACTAGTCCAGTGCAGTCAACTTTTTATATCTACTAATCCCTTTTATTGCCTGCTTAAGGGGCTATTAGTTTGACTTGAATAACATACAATTCATGTTGACAAAGAAAATCTCAGTGAATTTCTTTTGTGAACTATTTCAGCAGGTCAGTTAGGTCAGTTTGTTCTTCAAGTGTGCCTATAATCATGAGACTGATTCTTTCTCCTTCTAATGTTCTGTAGATTGATCCACGACTCTGGTATATGTACAACATATACTTCTACTATGGCTATGTAGTTTGAAAGTGAAACCCTCAACCTTTCTTCTATGGTGAATGTTCTTGCAGGATTTTACAAATGTATTAGATGAATGACATGTTTATCAAATGTTTCCATGAGTTGCAATATCTAGAGCTGACATGTTACATTATCAACTTATTGAAGGTTGGATGTTGGAGATGGAAACAAATACATCTTGAAGTGCAACAGTATGCCAATATATGTTTGTCAAAACAACACTGGATTGTTAGGAGAAAGGAAAAAATATACTGGGAGAAAAATCTTCAAAATCAACTGTTGTATCTTACTTGTTAGTAATTCGGATTCTGTACTCTCGATTTAGATTTGTGAGTTAAGCAAGTCCGTACTGGTCGAGGATGTTTTCCATATGGTTGAATTAGGGAGTGCAAAGATTGGTATGTCGTGTTAAGTTTCTTGTTCCTCATCGATTAGCAAATTTTTGAGATTTTTCTTTCTTTATTCTACCTGTCCGGTGAGCCCCAACATATCGTGCATTTGTTCTTGCAAGGCCACTGAGATGATTTCAGGACTATGGACTACACAAATGTAAGTGACATATGAATTATTTCAGTTTTTTCACTCATAAGTTGCATCGCGAGAGGTTGGTATATGTAACTTTTATGTATTGTGTTGCTGGTTTGAGCTTTGAAAATTTGGCATTTGATCTTATATTTTTTCGAAACTTCTGTTTCATGTGTTCATAGTGGTTCAACTAGATACAACTGATAGTGTTGAGATATCCAAGATGTTTGAAGATATGCTTGGAACAATTGAACAGTTTTCTATTCCATTCATTTTCCACATGTAATTTTTTATAACATATTATTTTGCAACCCCTTAACTTTTGATAATGAAAAGATCTAAGGAAAGCCAAAACTAACAGAGAGGACGATTGATGATTAGCTTATAAAAGTATTGAAGGTCATAGAGAGTGACTCTAAGGTTGAGAGCTAAAGTGTCTTTCACCTCGCACACCATTTTACTTGTCAAAAGATAAAATGCTTCTATTCTGGCTATATCTGAGCACCTGTTTTTCCAGGTGTTTTAATTTTGTTAAGAACAATATATCTAGCAAGTCAAGCAGGTACAAATGCAAGTCGACTTTGAAAAGAAGTACTTAACTTCCATATAAGTTTTCAGTCTATTCAGCTGCATCAAAATTCAGCAAATACATAGAAAGAAAGAAGCAGAAAGATACATTTAGCTTTTAATACTTCCCCCCCCCNNAACCATCTCAAAGTCTCAGTACAAGCTTCACAACAGCCCTATAATCAAACCCCAGTAGCTAATTTGTTAAGGACAGCCACCAAAACTGAATGACTCAGTCGGTCTTACTTCCTCAAAAAAAACTCGTTACGACAATTTTCGAACTCTAAAAACCCTGAAAATCAGTTCAAATCGAGCTCAATCTTCAGATTTCACTTCGTTTCAGTGTTTCCAACTAAAAATCTCGAACACCCAATCGATTTTGAACCTCCAATTTTTTTTCAGAATCAAAACCAACCCTAGCTTCTTCTTTTTTCGGTTCAGCTGATTGTAAATTCTGGGTTCAAATCTTCGCATCCGAGATCAATCAGTAATTCAATCTCATAAAATGAAGAAATCACAAATTTCAGAACCAGAATCGACAACGAGAACAAGGAAATCAAAGTTTCAAGTTTCTAAATGAAACGGTGATGAACGAGGCATACGATTTCTGTTTTTAGTCACAAACCAATCGCATGGACAGTAAACATTCCTTTTTTGGTAATTTTTCTTACTCCCTCCTGTCCAAAATAAGTGATTTTTTGGGGTTTTTCACACATATTAAGAAATTCACCTTTTAACATTAATTATCAATTAAATTGATCATATTAACCTTTACTATCTCTTCACATAAACACTCCTAACACATACTCCAACATTAATTACTACAAGGACAATGTAGGGAAAAAATAATTAATTCATTCTTGAAATCTGGAAAAATCACTTATTTTGGACCACAAGAAAAAAGTCAAAAAATCACTTATTTTGGACCGGAGGGAGTATTATTATTACTCCCTCCGTTTTTTGGTCCGTTCAAAAAAGAATGAACCCTTTCTAAATTTGGTAACAATTTAGCTTACACTTACAACTCTACCCTTAGTGAGAGACTTTTATAACCACACAAATGCTGTGCGCCCCATTTGGACTTGTTTAGGACCATAAATTCCAAAAGTCTTCATTTTTTTCTTAAACTCCGTGCCCTGTCAAACAGGTTCACATAAATTGGAACGAAGGGAGTATTATTTTTTTTTTTTGATTTTCAGATTTGTTGATAAACAAAACAAAGACCCAAGGATTGATAGAACAATCCAAAACCTCGGCTTTGATAAGTGATGAACGAGGCATACGATTTCTGTTTTAGTCACAAGCCAGTCGAATGAAGAGTAAACACTCCTTTTTTGGTAATTTTTCTTACTATTATTATTTTTTTTCTTCAGATTTGTTGATAATCAAAACAAAAACCCGAGGATTGATAGAACAATCCAAAACCTCGGCTCTGATACCAAGATGATACGGAATCGTATCGAAAACACGGATATAGCAAAACACGCGGAATTAAAAATAAGAGCTACACCTACAATTAATTGGAAGAACAAGAACCAATTAGAATAAGAAACCTAATTACCTCTATGAACTCAATCAATTGTAACCCTAAGCTATGAACATAAAAGCTAGACCCGCAATTGATTGGAAGAACAAGAACCAATTAGGATATGAAGCCAAATTACCTCTATGAACTCAATCAATTATAACCCTAAGCTATGAAACCTTCAAGAGATTGGCAACTCTTGAAAACCCGGATAAAGTAATTAAGCAATTAAGCATTCACTACTAATTGCTCACCAACTAAGACTAATTTAACACTAATGAAATCAATAAAGAAATTAAAGACATAAACATAAATGCATTAATTAAAAGATAAGGATAAATGGTGAGACTTGCATGTCTTCAAGTTTATCATTCATCAAATCTACCTAATATATAAGCCTTAAGGGCTATTTATACAAGAGTAGTTATTTGGCTACAAATGACCAAAATACCCTTAAGTTTAATCTAAGGAGCTTAGTCAATTATTACAAGTATAGCCTTCTTGATCTTGGCTCCTTTAAAGCACTCCAATGTTATGATGTTGACTTGGAAATAGTGAGGCATGCTCATCCGCCATGTATCAATATGAGCACATGAAACAGAAGTTTTAGAAAAGTAAGATCTAAAAAATATTATGAATATAAATTAATGCAAGAATAAACCGAAGATTCCTATTAAGCACCGGTTGACATACAAATCTAAAGTCTAAACTACTGTAAGCCGCACAAGATTTGAGCAACTATTATGCGAGAAAATTCCCTGCAATTCTAGCATTCGAGGTTTTACACTGAAAACTACAACATAAATTTGGAGCGTACAATATTCAATAACAATTCAAATAAACTATGAGCAAAAAATAGCAATACACTCGCATGCAGTAACATTGAACAGCCATTTCATAGTCCTGAGTCTCCTAACAAATACAAAATTCACGAAACGTCAAACTATAAGAAGAAGTGAAAATGATATGCAAATAACGATACAAATTTTTTTCGAATCAACAAGAAAAATACCATTAAACAAAATTATCAACATAGAAAAAGGAAGAGGAATCTATGTACCATTACTCGTTCCAACCATCTCGGTAGAGAATACCCATCAAAATTTCAGAAAAAAAAAAACTGATAAGAAAAAGGTTTACAATAAGAAAAGAAAGAGAGCTCACTGAGAAATACTGAAGAAGGACCGATTTCGAGGAAACACAATGCAAAGAAGAGCAAAACTCAGTTCAAGAATACTAGGGGGATGTAAGTAAAATTGCTCAATTGTGAGGGATAAAATAACACATGAGTAAATCCAGCCCAATCCTTTCAGCAAGATGTTAAAATTATTATGTTGAGTCTTACGTATTACCCATCGAAGGATAAGTCCAACCCAACAAGGTCTTCATATAGCCCACTTGAATGTCACAACTAATTTTCTATCAAATCACATAATTAAAATTAAAGTACCTTGTTATTTTAATATTTGAAATTTTTTTTATTGGTGAAAATATTTAAAGTTTTACAAGTTCCTAAATATCGCTCAAGGTGCTTCTGAAAGGACGACTCTACTCAAAACGTCTCCTATGATTAGCACATAAGAATTTTCAATGTTCTATGAAAATTGGTATTTACACAAAGCTCAACTCCTATTCACATCACTTGTCCTTTTATTGGTAGATTGGTATCATCATAAGAACTAAGCTCCAACATCATAACATGTACCGATGACTAACTTTGTAAAGTTTTTATCAACTTTGCTGGAAAGGCAAGAAGTATAAACATATCGGCAGACTTCGTAAATATGGGCGGGTACCGAACATTATTTTTCACTAGTTGGTTGCACATTAATTTGCACTCGGTGCAATGTATTCAATAAATTGTTTCAGAGGCAGTACGTACCACACACCTTGCAAATTATTACTGGAGATGCATCAATCATTGTGGGGAGTGTTTTATCCAATTATAGTGCCATCCCCGACGATATATTAATTAGATCCTTCTTGCCAAATTTAACTTCCAGCCCCTTCTGATATTTTCCGAACACGGATCCAAAATCCACGTCTAAATATCTATAAATATATATTTAATTGGAATCCAATGATTATTGTATATTAAACTGAAGTCGCCATAAAAACTTATAAACTCCAAATCATGAATTCATCTCTAAAAACATTGTTACCACTTTGTATTCAAAACCAAAAAACTAGAAAAACGTTAGTTTAAGAAAACAAAACAGAAAAATTCCGACGCCACAATTTTCTTGTGTGGTATCTATTCGACAGAATTTTTGTTAAACGAAATGGTTGGTCGCGAAATTGACCGTTGGCCGAAGCCGAAGCCGAGTCAAGTGACGACGGTGCGAGACTTGCTCTCTTCTCAACTCTTTAAGAGCCAGAAGAAGTGCTTCTCTATATAAGCACAAGAATTTCCTATTCCTATCCAATGAGGGACAAAGTTCCTTAGTAAAAAGGACTAATTCAAAATTTTATTTCCCTTCATTTCTTATCCCACCATTTTCCATTCACACCTCTTTTGTTTTAATTAATAAAACCCAACAAACATGGAGGCAATAAACTTCCTGCTATGATAATCCTTGAGAATCTAGGTTTTGTTGGTAGAGAGTAATGTTTAGCCTCCAGGCCAAAGATGCCACCAAGGAATTGTTTTTCATTAAGGTCTCTTATATAAGCGTAGTCCTCCCTCATTTTTAGACTTGGTAATAATATCGCAGTATAGGAATTAGGAGGCAACACTTCTTCTTGTCAACAATAGCATTCCCATATATTATAAAAAAAATTGAATTTTATCAGTGCTATTTGTGACAGGCTTAGGGAGTGAGTACAATTGCAACACATGATTTGGCATATATATATATATATAGTGGCAACAATGTCCTTCACAAGTGTAGCTTTCCCGGTCATATTTAATATAGTGTAGTTAGTTTTTCAACCATTTAATTTGTTTCTCATTTGATCAAGAATAAGTGAAAGTCATGATAAAAAGAAAATACGGTGAAGAAAGATTGAAACAAATTAACAATATAATGGATATTGCCCTATATTAATGCTTATTTAAGGGGGTTTTTGTATTATCGAGCTAGAGGTACTGTTGTTGACGTTAACAAATATGAATGAGACATACGTTGCTTAAGGGATCTTAGTTGGTTGAGACTACAGAGAAGAGTAGAGCACATTATTACATAAATATAAAAAGATAATTATTTGCCTAAAGAAGTTCACTCATATCTTCTTGCAGTCATTTTCCTCATGAACAATACATCAATGTGCCCAAAACCAATATATATCGTCCACTCCTTTTATTATATACATTATAAGTATATGAATTTCAGTAAATGAAATATCTTGGCCATCGCTATCAAAATAAGGGTAACCTGAAAAAAATTCTTAGTTTATTGAGGAAGCAAAAATTCATTCTCTTCCCTCTTAATATGAGCTGCATGTAGTTTACTATCAAGCAGATCATGCATCTAAAAGACAACAGAACACAGTAATACCTCATAAATCGCAGGGGTCAGTGAATGAATCCATCTCCTACACTAACAATAGATAATAAAACTACTTAGTTTCAGAAGCCACATAACATAAAGAACAACCAAACCGGAAATATCATATTTTAATTATGCAATGGAAATAGAGAGGGAATCAAGAAGCTCAAATATCACAGATATCACAAGTACTGCATCTAATCATCAATAGGTTGACAAACACATAAGAAGGATTGTATTGATACAGATTTCTACTGACCTAGTCGTCAAATGAGACGGAGAGAGAATTAATGAAATTAATTATCTATTCCTTAGTGTTTAAATAGATCTCCAGACAGAGATAGAATGAAAGCTTTCAATTAATGATGAATTTCCGATGAAACGACACTAGTAATGCAGCATTGTCAAAATGTAGGGCACCGTGAAAGAATTATCCACATTAATTCCCTTCTCTCGAAAAGCTTTGCTTTTTCTTATACAAATGAATTTGAAAAGACATCCCCTTTAAAGGGTATGCTGCATTTTCAATGCCATATGTATAGTTACCAAAACATTTTCCAAACGTCCTATGTTTGTGTTCTAAGGATAGATGTTTATATCATAAATCACCTACAGAAGAAGAAATATGGAATATGAAATTATTTAGTTATTTCAGCATATCGTCAAGCACCTTAGTTGTTCTTCCCTTTTAAGTAGAAGTTTTTGTCCAGAGGAAATTCAATGTGCTTAGCGTTGTTACAGTTTGTTTACCTGCGAAAAAGAATTCATAGAAGAGTTTGAACAAAATAACCACATGGACACACAGAACCCACCCAAAACAATTTTGATAAAAAGAGGAAAACTACATGTAAATCAACAATTCAAAATCTTATAAATTGAATTAAGAAGAAAAATAAAGCACAAATTAAAAAATAACTTTACAGAAAAATGAAAATTCTAAATCAATATTCTATAAAAAAAATAGAAGAAAAGATTTACTGCTCACCAAGAAAGAATAGAGGAAAATTTAGCGGAACTCGGAAATCTTCTCTTCCTCCATTTTCAAGCTTTTTGAATCTATTTCGCCTATCTGTGCACAGAAACCCTAAAGGATAAATAAACAAAACAATGAACAAATTTGAGTACATTAGAAAAGGCAGATATAACAAAATGGAAAAGAGCAAACAAACAATAGAAAATCACCAAAGACAAAATACACACAAGGACACTGTAAAACTCAAGGAAAAAATATTTAGTTTGAGAAACTAAATCCACTGATACGAAGAGTGAAAGAATCAAAAAGACCCAAACCAAACTTTCTATTATCACAGATAGATAGAGGTAGATGATTCTGTATGTAGGAGTATTGGATATGGTTTGACCCTTTCAGTAGATGAGATCAGCCACATTAAAGCCTTTGAAGAAAAACACTTAACAATGCTGCTATATTCATCTGCAAGCTCCAACATGTGTGTGAGAGAGAGGGGAAGCAGGAGAAGCAGAGAAAAATCGAAGGGATTAGGTAAATTGGTAAAGGGGTTAGGAATGTTTCAAATTTAAAAAGTACACGTGTTTGCTTAATATAGTACACGCGTCATGAAGATCCATAGCTTCGTACAACTTTTATTACTTTTTGTACCATTGTCAGATGCAGTGTTCGTCCACCCTAAACCACTTATATATAATTTGTAACTGAAGTTTGGCATAGCTATTAAATAGCCTTAATGGCTTATACTCTAATGTTGGCCTATTACTGTAACATTTCTAACATTACTTTCTGAAAAGTTAAATCTGACATTTGAATTGATTAAAGTGCTATTATAGCTTATTACATTGACAGTTGCCAACATATCTTATACTAGTTATAGCGTACGCGCGACGCGCGTGTATAACAACGAAGATAAACTTTTTAAAATAATAGAAAATAGTATATTCATAACATATTTTTATGATATGAAATAAAATTAACAAAAAATTACAAATTCTTAAAAATAATAGATATTTTTAAGTTGGACATAGAGAAGGCCTTTAATCAACTCAACTGGCAATTCTTCATCACAATGCTAAGGAAAATGGCATTTGGTAATAGATGGATCTACTTGATTCCATTAATGATATTGCCTCATCCAAAAACTTATCAGTGGAGTTTAAAGGAAAGAGATTACTCCAGCTATATAAAAATAAAAGACAATTAGCCTTGAGAGTGTGGATTAGGAGTTGATATTCCATCAAAACATCTTCAATTCCTTTCTGTCCAAATACACCAAAAAATATAGGCAGGGAATCACTTTCCAGATCTTCCTGACGGACCTACTAACTTTCCAAGAACTCCATATGGAGCTAACAAACACACTTTTGAATTTACTATCTTTTGTGCTATTTGGATCTACTTGATGCCATAATGATATTGCCTCATCAAAAAGAGAAAGCAAATTCAAGAAATGAGGGAGACATGAAAGAACCAAAAGTGTAGGCAAGTCCACTACTCCTGTATTATGTATAGTAATAACCAAAGCCAAATGAAATTACCGTCGATATAGACGTTTTGGGTTAATATTCTTCCGAAGTACCATTCGCTCTTGTAACCCTCCCCAATATGGAAGAGTTTTTAGATCAGGGCAGAAACGACCAATTTCATCAGCCCAGTTGTTCAAGACTGATGCAGGAGCAACAACTAAAAAGGGACCCCATATATTCTTGTCCTGCAGAGATCAAAGAAGCCAAGTTACTGGACTTCTCAGCCAGAAAGATTTTTGATATGATAATTTACTACAAGACAGTTGATAAATAAAACATGAACAACTAGATCACTTACTTCTGCCAAATGAGCCAAGAAAGCCATGGCCTGGATAGTTTTGCCAAGACCCATCTCATCAGCAAGAATGCCATTTAAACCCTGACAGATAAAGTTGAATGTTATAAGCCAGCCAAGCAAAATCTTAGCAAAAAGATCAACTTTCAGGAAAATGACAACTTACCTGCTCGTAACAATTTACAAGCCACTGGAGGCCTTTCAATTGATACTCTTTAAGAGTACCCTTGAATATGTCTGGTGTCTGTACTGTTGATGCCACAGGCATGGTTGACCTAAAGGTACACCGAAACACAGCGAGTCAGTACCGTCAAAGAGTGGAGCAACAAAATTTGTGCCACTACAATCTCTCAGCAAAAGAACAAAGACGATATCTCAGAGGAGCTTAAAAACTCACGGATGCAATAAGTCTATGTTAGCGGCTGCGGCATCTTGCTGGGAGGGTTCAATTTCAGCAGCTTGCCGCAGCTTCAGACATTCACTATCAAATGCACTTGTCATCATTTTCTGCTTTGAAACTGCATCCTGTGCAGCTTTCAAGGCCTCTTTTCTCAGCTCAGCCTCTTCAGGATCCTCTTCCTCTCCAGGTCTAGCTTCACTGGAACTTAACAACATTTCTTGGTCATTTGTCATTTCATCACCTAAAGTCACAGCCTCAGAGGATAAAGTTGATTTATTTTGCATGAAATAGCGTAAAGTTCAGTTTGAGATAGCAGAAAGTTGAGCCTCTGTTGTTGTCTCTTTGCTTCACGAAGCTCCTGTTCACGCTTCAAAGCTTCTGCAGCTTCTTTTTCCTCCCTTTTCCTTACTTCTGCCTGCAACATTAAAAATTTTACATCTTAGGAAGTCCTCTTGTCAAACAGTCAACAGCAGAAACTCGTGAAGAAGTATGTTCTTTTAGCATATTCAGTCTTCTAGAGGAAACACGACTAAGGACATGCATCTTTATGAGTCCTTAATCCTGATAAATGTACACTTTCTTTTCTCATAAGTGTATCAATACTCCATTGCATAGCTTTAGCAGGTAAACCAACATATAACCCAAAAATATTGGCTGAAAAGAAACTCTTACGGCAACAATATCATCAATCTAACATGTCGTTATCATATAAAATAGGGACAGAACTAGAGAGCCAGAATAGGTGAATATACTTTATCACCTTTCATTACTTCTTCAGGATAGTACAGGCTAAGATGAACATACAATGTGGTAATAGTCTGAAAACCATCAAAACAAAGAGCTGCATCTNGTCATGTCATTTGGGATGTGTGTGTAAAATTTCAGGTCATTCGGACGTGATTTGGTTAGGTTTTTGATCGAAAGCGTATTTTGAAGAAGTTTGGAGTTCTTAGGCTTAAATCCTTGATTAATTCGAGTTTCCGATGTTGTTTTAGGTGGTTTAAGGATTGGTACAAGTTTGAATGAAGTATTAGGTGTTATTGGTGTTTTGGTTGAGGTCCCGGGGGCCTCGGGATGATTTCGGATGGTTGACGGCAAGATTTTGAAGTTAAGAGATTGCAGATTTTTGTTGCTTCTGATATTTTCGCATCTGCGGTGCGGCTAAGGAGACTGCAGAAGCGGATTTTGGTTGGTCCATCAGGTTCCGCAGATGCGCTGGATCTTCCGCAGAAGCGGAAACGCATCTGCGAGTGGAAGACCGCAGATGCAGAAACTTGGTCATTTAATGAAAGTCGCAGATGCGATGATTTGTCCGCAGATGCGGTCCCAGGGCCGCAAATGCGGAAGTAGCTGGGCAGATCATATAAATAGTTGCCTTTGCGAAAATTGGCTATTCTTCCACCATTTTCATCCGGGTTTGGAGCTTTTGAGAGGGGGTTTTGAGGAAATCAAAAGGAAATCACTTGGAGGTAATGTCCTTGACTTCATAACTCGTTTTTATTTGATTAAAGGCCTAATTAATGGTGAGAAATTTGGGAAAAGGGGGTAACTAGGGCTTGAGTTTAAGAGACCTTTAATTGGGGATTTGAGGGGTCATTTGGACTCCGATTTTAGTTTCTTGTTATGTATAGACTCATGAGAGTACGAGGTTTCTGAAAATATAAATTTCACCCGATTCCGAGACGTTAGCTTGAGGGGCATTTTGGTCATTTTACATAAAATCGCGTATTAGCTTTGAATTAAATCGTAGAATCAGTTGCTTCAGATGTTATTTACAATATGCAATTGAATTTAATAGATTTGGGCCATTTGGAGTCGGATACTCGTGGCAAAGGCGTGGTTTCGAGTTGATTTGAGCTTTATTCGAGGTAAATGGCTTGTTTAACCTTGTGTGGGGGACTTTTCCCCTTAGGATTGATATTGTGGTAATTGAAATGCCTCGTACGTGAGGTGACGAGCGCGTACTTGTGTTAATTATTGGAAATTCGGTTTTCTTTAGAAATAGCCTTGAATTGTGTTCTTCCTCCCTTGCTTACACTGTTTGGACATTAAACCTGTTGTAGCTTAGAGAAGCATGTCTACTTGACTAAACTGCTCTATCTGTCTTAACTGTCTTAAACTGTACTACGTGAATCATGCTAGGTTAGGATTACCTACTTCACCTTGATATGAATTTGATTGGATTGAATTTTTTGTTGTTGCTATGTATTTACTTTGGGACTATGGAACGGTATTCTTGGAGATCCCCCTGCACTTTACTTTGGGACTACGGGACGGTATTCCGGAAGCTACCCTGTATGTTTACTTTGGGACTACGGAATTGCATTCCGGGAGATCCCCTGCACATTTATGAGTTGGACTACAGGACTGCACCCGGGAGATCTACTAGACATGATATTTATATTTGGGGACTACAGGACGGTATCCTGGGAGATCCCCGGTTGTTTATCTCGGAGTTGAGTTATGTTCTTTTACTGTGTTTTTCCTTGCCTTGTAATAGTTGTTGCTGTCCTTTATATCTTGTGTTATTTAATTACACTGTCATTTCACACTGTTAAACCTGTATCTTATTTAACCTCAGTAGGGCCCTGACCTTCCTCGTCACTACCCTACCGAGGTTAGGCTTGGCACTTACTAAGTACCGCTGTGGTGTACTCATGCCCTTTCTGCCCATGTTTTTCATGTGCAGATCCAGGTACTGCTGCACAGACTTACCATCCCTGAGGCAGGGAGAGGTTTTGGAGACTTCGAGGTACATCTGTCGCGTCCGCAGACCGAAGATTCTCCATCTTTATTCTATCTTGTAGTATTAGCCCTTCTATCATACTGTTGATGTAGACATTCCGGAGTTAGAGCATTTTTACTATATTTTCCTCAGCTTGTGTTTCCGTGAGTTTTCGGGTTTTGAGATAGTATTGTAGAAGTTTGAGATGTTGTGCTGTATGTGCCGAGTGGCACTTATCATTTCGTTTTCCTTTTTGTTAAATCTTGGTTAAGTTATAATTTCCGCAAGGTTTCGATTGTTTTTCCGCACTTGTTAGGCTTACCTAGTCGTAGGGACTAGGTGCCGTCACGACAGTTCACGGAGGGCGAACTGGGGTCGTGACATCTTCGGGGTGGAGTGGCAGTTGTGTTTTCACAAGGACGGACAATTAAAAGCAAACGGACTTGAGCCAAACAATTCACAACGATAATAAAAGATAAAAGCACGAATCAATTGGCACGAAACAAAATTAAGCACACAAAGAACTAGGTTAAAACTTAATATGAACTAATATCAAGTTTACACTAGTTTAGAATTATCAAAGAAGAAGGAAAAGATTAACAGTTGGAGTTGGACAGAAACTGGACAAAACTAAGTTGCTGAAATTCTGACTTCTGGACTTGTTGCAATCTTATGGAATTGATACTCTGCTCAACCTTTCACCTTAACCAACTGATGCAATTGATATGCAGATGTTCACACAACAGATGCAAAACCTTTCAGTCCATAGTAGAAACAAAGTCAGCAATTTTTGAACCAAACAGAGTAGAAAGAGGGCAGGTTTACTGCTCAAAATACTGCAGATTTTCGACTCAATTTACTGTTCAATTGAGGACCCTTCTCAGTAGATACTAGCAGCTAACTTTGGCTCCCAAACACAGCTCCATAGTGCAGGAACAGTGCTGAAACTTGATCAAGTCTGCAGCTTCTTTCAAGTTCAATCAGTGTAGAAAAACAGCTGTACTAAGATTGTATTCGATTCCTAGAACCTTTCTGAACTTTTAGCTTCAACAACAGAACTCAAACAGAACCACCTTAATCAATCAGCTAACAACCAACTTGTTCCGCAAATTCTAAAGCAAGTTGCAGGTTTCACAATTTCAAGTTGATTCAGCAACAACGTTCAAGAACCGTCACTAACAATCAGCAGCTAACTGGTACAAAACTATGCAACTGAAGCAACAAAGTTTCCCAACAAAATGCAGATTTTCAGCAGCTCAATAGAGGAGAAGCAGAGTAGAATTTGTGGCTCAGTTGTGCAGAACACTTAAACCAAACAACAGCTAATTTAGAGAGCTCAACCAAACTATCCTAACTAGTCCCTGAATGTTAGCAGTTGTCAGGGGCAGAAAATTGTGACTCAAACAGTGCAGTGGTATGGGAAACTCAAGAACAAAATTCAATTCAACAGCTATGAGGATACTCCACAAAATAATTCATTAGCAACTTCGAGTCGACTTATGAATTCAAACTCAATCAATCCCAACAATGAGTCCCAAGTATTTCAGTCTAATACCAATTCCAGAATTCAACCAACAGCAATGAACTACAACTCCAACAACAAGAGAAACTATCAAGTCGAACTCACAAAATCCGTTCAACAATCTCCAAGAAATTTTACAGCAAATAGTTTCAACCAATGGCAGCCTCAAGTCGAACTACGAATTCAGTTCAATACTCAAAAAAGATCAAGCTTAAACTACGTGAGTCGAATTCACGGATTCAAATCGATCGATCCCAAATAATAGTAATGAAGTTCAGTCTTCTATTCGATTAATCAATCACAAATCCCTCAGAATCCAAAAAATGACACAAGTTTAAGCATAGAGAAATCAGACCTGATGCGTCGAGGAGTGCGTAGGCTACGCAACAGCTTCAGGCACTCAACTCCAGAAATTTGAAGCTGTTCTTCGAGCTTCAGCACCAGAAATTCGATTGTCGAGCAATCCTCAAACAAATAAACCCCAAGCTTCAGCCACAACTTCTCGACACCAATTGGAATAAAACCCCAAAACCAATTTGTTCAGACACTCACGAAAACAACGAACCCTAGGTCGTCTTCTCCGGTAACCCGCTTAGCAACTTTGAACCAAAACCCTATTAAATCAGTTTCAATCAAGCTAATCCTTCCGATTTAGCTTTGGTATTAATGTCTCGAACAAGAATCAGTTACACCTAGTCGATTTCGAGCCCAAATTTAGATTTCAAATGAAACCTAGCTTATTCGATGAGCTCGGCAATGGCGGGGTTCAAATTGTGCTCAGATTCAATGGTAACTCCGAATTTTCAGCTCAAATCAGCAGATCAAACTCAGATAATGAAGGAATCAGAATTTTCGGAATAAAAATCCTTAGAGGGAACAAGATTCGATATTTTTCTGCAGAATACACACAAAACAGTAACAATAACGGATGAACAGCGATCTTTCTATTTTTGGAATTTTCGATTTTGTTTTTTAATTTTCTGACTTGTTGATAATCAAAACAAAGATCTTGATAGAACAATCCAAAACCTCTCTGATAACAAGATGGTAGGAACAAAAACATGGATATAGCAAAATACACAGAATGAACAATAAGACAATTGATTGGAACAATAACAACCAATTAGGATATGAAGCCTAATTATTTTGGTGAAGTCAATCAATTGTACCCCTAAGCTATGAACATTTGAGCTATAAGCTATGAACATAAGATCTAGACCTACAATATATGAAGCCTAATTAGCTCTATGAACTCAATCAATTGTAGCGCTAAGCTAATTTTAAGGAGTTTAGTCAATTATTACAAGTATAACCTTATTAATCTTGACTCATTTAAAGCACTCCAATGCTATGATGTTGACTTGGAAATTGTTAGGCATTCTCATCCGGCATATATCAGTGTGTGGGAGTGCGCCGTAGTAATTATGATTTAGTCAATTCCATGGAACTTCGTAGCCATCTTATCCGAATATTTTTTTCTATACTCTATGTGTTAGAGCACTTGAGCTATGATTTACTAAATCATATTTAGGCTATATGTTGGTACTATTGGGACCCACTGTCATTCTTCGCCGTTGAGTTATTTGCTTAGATGCAGTTATGTACTCGGTCACATTCATCATGACGTATCATATCTCAGTCTATATTATCATATATTATCACATATCGTATCACTAATTAGGGCTGCTTAGCATGAGTATTGTGAGCCTGAGTGACTGGAGAGATTATTGACTGAGTGAGGTTGAGGGCCTACTGTGAGTGATATTTATGGAATCGGGATGTACGCTGCAGCAGGCTTTATTGATTATTTTCATTATTTGGCTTATTATAGTGCTTGGGCTGGATCTGCCCCTCCGAGTCTGCACATCCACAATGAACGCAGATGCTATTGATTTATTTGTATTGGGCTGAATCTGCCCTGGATTTATTTACATTTGGGCTGGATCTGCCCTGTATTGTGTTGAGTTTTATTCCTCAACCTGAAAAGGCATGTCTAAATTCTTGTACCGTTACCTGTAGATTATGAATTTTTGAGATATCACTCTCATTTTTTTTGTAACTTTCCGTACTGTTAATGTTGTATGTGGTTGTGATACTCGAACCTGTCACTACTTTCAGTCCAAATGTTATATTTTTTATTGATTGAGTTGGTTGTACTCACGCTACACCCTGCACTTCGTGTGCAGATCCAGGTGTTTCCGGTCATGGCGGTTGCTCATTCTTAGAGCTCAGTCACTCAAAGATTATCGAGGTAGCTGCCCTGGAATCCGCAAGCCTTGACTCTCCCTCATATCCCTCAGTTTTACTTGTTCAGTTTCTGTTTCTTAGGCATTGCTTCAGACTTTGTATTTGTATAGATGCTCATGTACCAGTGGATCCCCGAATTTTGGAAAAACTACTGTATTGAGTTATGACATTTTATCCAGTTTTATGAGAATTTTACTTATTTAAAACCTGTTTTAGCATATTCTAAATTTGAAAGTGTTGGAAGAGTCTAAGTCGCCGGCTTGCCTAGTAACATGATAGGCGCCATCACGACAGGTTGAGTTTTGGGTCGTGACAAGTTGGTATCAGAGCCTAGGTTACATAGGTCTCACGATTCATGAGCAGGTTTAGTAGTGTCTTGTGGATCGGTACGAGATGTCTGTACTTATCTTCGAGAGGTTGTCGAACCCTTAGGAGAACTTCACATTCTTGTATTCTTGTCGTGCAGATTTGTTGATTCCGGGAACTAAACTTCTGTTATTCTATTCTCTCTTAGATGTGAGGACACGTGCTACCAAATAGAACGGATAGCCACCAATTCCACCAACTAGGGCCACGAAAGGTCAGGATTGATAGGGGCAGAGGTGCAGCTCGTACAGCAGCTAGAGCAGCACCTGCAGATCCACCAGTTGCTCCAGCTTAGGAGCAAGTTCTAGATGTGGTTGAGCCAGTGGGGCCAGCTTAGGCACCAGCTGTGCCTATTGTGATTCCAGACCTTCGAGAGGCTTTGGCTCAGATTTTGACTATATGCACTAGCCTTGCTCAAGCGGTTTGTGTAGGTAACTTACGATTCCTTATTCCACCGTAAATCTTGAAATACATATTTGCATTTTTGTATACTAGTAGTAAAAAGAATATTACAGATTGAAGGTTTAAAAGGTCATCCAACTATTAATGGGTATTTTAGTATTTTAACGTTCACTTTGTAGCTTCCCACTTATGATATAGTATGATGACTTGAGTTTAAGTTATATATATATTAATATAAAAAATCTGTTACATTATCAGGTCATTCAAATAATATCTACATGAACTAATTTCTATGAATTACTTGCTATAATAATAGTTAGGTGATTGATACAAAAAAAAAACTTTAATAGCAAATATATAACTTAAACTCATCTTATTTTCACCACGTTATTGCGACTTTCTGTTATTATATGATAATGAACAGAAATTTTAAAATTGTACTAGTATGGAACAAAAACTAAAATATCAAAACAAGAAAAAGCAACGTGAAATTATAGATTGTCATCTGAAATAAATACTATCTACTAGCTGACGTATTTCAAATTCTAAATTGTAAACATCTTTCCTCATCTTGCATTCCTAATACCCAGCAAAGGAGAAAGAGAAAGGCATTTCTCTTTGTTAGCTCTAGTTCTTTTTTGTTTTTTGCTGTATTTTTTTTTGGGGTGTAAAGAAAAATATTATTAATTTCCAACCAACCAAATATACATTCAATCAATCTGTACAAACTAGAGGAAAAGTTCCTTCTAGCCGCAAAATTCTCCTATCTATCACTCCCTATCTTTGTGTGCTATACAATTCCTACGTCCATTTCCTACTATCTCTCCCCTCTCTTCTAATGTTTTGCATACCATCTCACTTTACATTCTTGTTGAATCTGTTTACATACCACCATTGGACTTGGTACTTTGCTGTCCCATATAGAATAAGAAATTGTGTTTTGGGACATCTAATTCCAAGTCCATCTAGCCCAAGGCCGATCATTCATCTCCCCTTTCCTCCTTTGGTATCGGTTTTGTATAGAATACCTTCCTCCTAATTGTTGCCATTCATTCCGCATATATCCTCCCTTGAACTTTTCCATTACATTGCAAATTCTATTCCAGTACCAACTGCAATCAGTTTGTGGCAAGTATTGTTTCCAGCAGGCCCCTTTGATGTATATGTGATCCACCCACTTCACTCATAGGTTGTTTGACTTTTAAGCAATATTTCATACATACTTTGCAATTGCTGCCTCATTTCATACCATATCAATTATCCCTAGTTCTCTGTCGTGTTTTGGTCTATACACAATATCACATGCAATCAATGGAGCTTTATTTGTCTGTTCTCTCCCATCCCACAGGAAGTTTCTGTATATTGCACTAAGCTTTTTCAAGACAACCTTAGGTAGGATGAAAATTGATGACCAATATGTATGTACATGTAGAAGAACTGAGTTAATTAGCTGAACTCTACCAGTATATGAAAGGTTTCTCGAGCTCTATGTCTTTATTCTAGCAGATTTTGTCTATTCAAACTTCACAGTCCATGATAGATAATTTCTTTGATAAGATTGGTACCCCCAAGTATCGAAATGGCAATGTCCCTCTCTGATAGCCAGTTGCCTCACATAAGTCTTCTAGTACTTGGTTTGACATGTTAGCGCTGAATATATTGGACTTTCCTACATTAGTGCTCAATCCTGAAGCATTTGAAAAAGACTGCATACCTCTTAACATCAACATTACTGATTGATAATTGCCTTTGCAGAATAGCAATATATCATCCGCAAAGCATAAGTGATTCAGCTTTAACCCTCTGCACTTAGTGTGATAGCCAAAATCCCTCATATTAGCTACTTTATTCAAGATTCTAGTAAGATACTCCATGCAGACTACAAATATCAGGGGTGATATTGGATCACCCTGTCGTAAACCTCTCTTCCTTGTTATACTCCCATATAGCCCTCCATTAATTGCAATGCTATATTGAGTAGTAGTTATACATGCCATGATCTATTTAATGAATCTCTGAGGAAAATTCATTGCATGGAGCATTTCTTCCACAAAAAATCATTCTACAGTATCATATGCCTTTTTGAGATCAATCTTGATCAAACAACTCTGAGTAGCGTTCTTCCTGTTGTACAATCTTACCAAATCCTAGCAAATCAGAATATTTTGGACTATGGTTCTCCCTGCAACAAATGCACTTTGGTTTGCAGAAATCAATGCAGGCAGTACCAATATAAGCCTGTTACATAGCATTTTAGATATCACCTTGTATATTGTATTACACCCTGCAATAAGCCTGTAATCTCCCACACTTGTAGCATGAGAGCTCTTAGGTATAATGGCTATCACCGTTTGATTCAGCACTCTTAACATTTTCCCTGTTCTGAAGAATTCCATTATAGCATCCACCACATCTCTCCCCACCACTTTCCAACTATCTTTGAAAAACTTGCTTCCATGGCCATATGGACCTGGTGATTTTCTCCATTGATTGCCCACAAAGCTATTTTAACCTCTCTTTTTGTAAACTCTTCTTATAAAATTCTCCTTTGAGTTTCTATTACTATTGGCCCTTGGCAAATCAAGCTACTATTGGCATGCTCCCTTTCCTTTTTGTTAGTCCCCAACAAGGTAGTGTAGAAGTCAATAAGACTTAGCAATTTCATGCATCTCTGTTCTATTGACTCCTTGTGCATTAGTTATGGAAAAGACTATGTTCATATTCCTTCTGGCCTTCATCATACCGCAAAAGAATTTAGTGTTTAGGTCCTGTTCTCCTGTGCTTCCAGACATGCTGAGCTCCACATATTCTTGTACAGTCAATAGTTCAAGATCCCTCTTACTAACTGGAATCAAAGAATTAGTAGATCTGTTCCGCCCAAAATGGGAATGGGCTAGGGTTATGAACTTATAATCTGATGATCGAGTCGATTCCATGATTATAAGTTCATTCCATACCGGACCAAATAGGTTCAAGAGATGAGAGAATTAAGGATACCCACCAGAAAGACTAATCCAATCCATAAGGATGAAGCTGAGGTATATGAAGAATGGCTTTTTGGTCCCTTTCGTCCAGTGGTTAGGACATCGTCTTTTCATGTCGAAGACACGGGTTCGATTCCCGTAAGGGATAGGTACACCCCTTTTTCAGTCACTGCACCTTATTTTTTTTACTTCGATATTGATGTCTAGCTTCATTCAATCTCTTATACTTAGTGATTATCATTGCTTCTTCCTCTTGTAGTTCACGATTAAAAGGTCTTTGCTGCAATCTATGTTGACACTGTAGTAATTCTTCCTGTGCTTGATCTGTCTACTTTTCTATATGACTGAACTTTTCTTTACTAAGCTGCTTTAGTTTTCCCTTCAAACTGTTTAGTTTTCCCACCATCTCATACATTTTGGTCCCAGTTCTGTTTGTCTTCCATCCTTGCTTGACTTTCTCCTTATATACTAGTGACATGCTCCACATGTTAAAGTACATAAATATATGCTACTTCTTTTATTCTCTAGCCCATCTTATTATTGCAGGGCAGTGATCAAATGTCCCGTCGTTCCTATAGTATACTTTTGAATCTGGTAGGGACATTATATTGTTCACCAACACCTTGTCAATCCTGTTGTATACTCTGTCATTACCTCCCTGCTTATTATTCCATGTAAAAGGCCCCTGAAGGCTTCATATCCTGTAGTGTACATTCATCCACATATTGCTTAAACTCTCATATTTCTGACATTGTACCTGGATCCCAATTCTTTTCCCCTCTATTCAAAACACAGCTGAAATCTCCCATTACTGCCCAAGGCTCAGATGCTCATGAATCTCCTTGATATCCTCCCATAATTTCCTTCTTAATGCAGCATCATTGAATCCATATACCATTGTAACTGAGAGTTTCTTTTTTGTACCTCTGTGATGTACTCCATAGTGTATTAGTTTTTCTATGACTTTGTATATAAACATATCAAATACCAAAGGCTTCCATAAAAGCCAAATTCTTCCTCCTTTATGTTGACTTAGGTTAGTACTGTAAGACCATCCATTGAAAAGGTTAAGAGCAGCTCTCTGAGCCTTTGCTCTCTTAACCTTAGTTTCTAAGAGACCAAATAATCCAGCATGAGAATTATGCATAAACAGATGGACTTCCTTCTATTTATCTGGATTATTTAGCCCCCTGGTATTCCAAAATCTAATTTTGTCCATGTGTTTGTGGGTCCCCCACCCTTGTCATGTTCAGCCACACGTTTGCCTACATTACCAATATCAATTGTTCTCGTCTTCTGCCCTGGCTGACTAGTACTTTCCCCTTCTTCAATTTGTTGTTGTCCTAAAGTAGCAAATGCATTGCCTATTTTCAGGGGTTCTTCTTGCACCATCACTACTTCTTTCATATATTTCCCAGATTTATAACCATGATTATGAGGGATTCTTCTCTCTGTTCATCTCTAGCTGCTTGTTTTCCACCCTTTTATCCTTTTGTTGCAGTTCTGCTCCCTGTTGTTTTGATGGATTTTTTGTGCCTCTTTCCCTTCTCTCTATTGATCTACCTCCATTTGTGCTTTCATCTCTTGTTGCTTCTCAATCTTTCCCTCTTTCCTCCTATATAAATTTTCTACACTCAAAGATTTCATGCCCATATTTCTTGCATTTCTCACATAGAACAGGTTTCCACTCATAATGAACTGTCTGTTCAAGTATTTTACCAGATTAATTTTCAAATCTCATACTTGTCGGGTACTATTGGTTCAATTTCACTTCTACTAAGACTTTTGCATATGTTAGCCTTTCCTTTTTAGTAGTAGTAGCATCTGCCTTGAGAGGTTTTCCAATTAGACCAGCTATTTTTGTAAGAGCTACTTGTCCCCAATATTTGATGTCTAACCCTGTCAATCTTACCCAAATAGGGATTTTCTCCATTCTCCTTTGTGATCTCCATATTTGGCTTCCATGGCTTCACAATTACAGGCTTTCTATCGAACATTTGGACTCCTTCTTCCACTGATTTGCTTCTGCTTTACACTATGGAATCGTACCAGAAACACCCCTTTGTTTAATTGCGCTACTTTGTCAATCTCCAGTGCACCTCAAATTCTCCTAAAATATCCATCCATTACTACCTGTGGTGGATTAGACCCTAGAATACAGCACACAACCGCTGTTGTCCAATAATCAACCTCATCCTTAATGTACACCATTATAATTTTCACATTCAATTTAGTATTTTGCTCAATTAGATCCAGTCCTTCCTCTATTGGAACTGAACCACAACATTGCTCCATAACTTAGTAATTGATTCTAGGGTTTTAGTCGAACCTTTAGTTTTGTTCGCCATAGCTTCCTCTTCTACAAGGTCTGCCCATGACGCCCTCTTCGCCACTTGAATTTCATCATCCTCTTGTTCCCTCCCTGCGTGTTGCTAGATTGGAGAGATGGTTAATATCCAAAGGTAATAATCCCTTGGATCGCATTAACGTTTCTCACTTTCTTCGCATCTCCCCATTGTGGCACTCCCATTCGCACTGAATTTGTTGTCTGATTGCCTTGGATCTTTTGACCTCCTCCTCCCGTCTTCGATTTTCTCGCCATTTTCAGCTGTCGCTGAGAGAAAATTTCATCCTAGAGAGGGAAAGTTAAGACTTATGCTGTATAAAATTTATAAGTCGGTCCTTTTATCATCAAAAAAGCCTAACCAAAAATCTATATTTTTATGAAAACAGAAACTAAGCCTCTGTTTGGCCATAGATTTTGCCAAGTGTTTTTCCAAAATTTTTTTGGCAAAACATGTTTGTTTAGATTTTATCCATGTTTTGGCAGATTTTGAAAACGAAATTTTCAAATCCCAGAACTAGCTCTAGACCTGTTTTTGGCCCAAAATATTACTGTTTGATCTTTTAACAATTTGAAAAATTACCCCAAACTTTTGTATTTTATAAAAAAAGTCATCATCTATTATGGCCCAACTAATCTACCAGCTAATTACTGTCATTTTCGTTTGGACTGATGTAACTTGTAATATTATTGCAATTTGACGAAGTATAGTAGCTAGTAATTGTGTTATTGGCAGTTGTTATTTAAATATCAGGTTATGGTTTTAGGATAGTGTATTATGTTATTCATTATAAAAATGATAATTTTGTGCCAAACTTATCTATGTTCAGGACTATAGTTTGTGATAATGACAATGAATGGCATCGATGAAAGTATATATATATATATATATATATATATATATACATGATTAGCAAGTTTGTTTGTTTGGCATTGTTGGTATTTTTTGGTAATTTTTAGAGCTTATGGGTATGAGTCACATTTCATGTTTTTTTTTTTTAAAAAAAAGTTGAATATGTTTTGAAAAATTTATGTCCAAACAAATTTTCATCATCAAACTTAACTTCCCCCACAAATGAAATCTTTTAAAACAAATTTGAGAATCTATGACCGAACGGTAGCTAAAAATCAATTTGGTAGTTCAATTCAATATGTTCTGTTGGTGGTAGGGGTTCTTTTGACACCCCTAGAGAAGAGTATTGAGGTATATAAGGACGATAAATACTTACTCGCACCGAATATTTATAATAAGTCATTGAGTGTAACATATGTTTTGCATAAAAACTTTCAAACACTTAACCATGATTCTTAAGGTTAATTAATTTAGATAGGTGCAAATATCTTCAGATTAGCTTTTTGACTTTTAGGTTGTCTTATCTATTTCAAACAGTAAACTATTCAATTATTTTTGCTCGTGCTAGCCCCTAGAAATATTTGGATTTCTTGAAATATGAGATTGCATGCTAAACTCTTATTTGTATTTTATTTTATATTATATTTGGTGCTGTTAGAAAATCTGCACACCTGATACTATGGAGGCCCTACTTCTAGTATGCGCTTTAATTCATATAGCTACTATGGTAACAATTGGCGTTTCATGATAGTAAGGTCCTTGCCTTTATTATGAATATCCACCTATGACTTTGATTATTATGATGTCATTCCATGCGGCAACCAGGGAAATATTATGGAATGATCTAAAGAGGGTCATAGATTATTCGACTTGTAGTCATCAATTAAGCTATATGATCTCTACTTGCGGCATCCCTAACGGTTCGGTGCAGATAAGTATTTACTAATGCAGGACGTTGTTTGCAACTACGCCATACAATATAATCTAACTGAAGGAGTGAAGAAAGTAATCATGAACATGAATGAGATCCCATATGTTTGGCAAAGACAATAACTGCTAAAAAAAGCACGGATCGCTGGAGTTGGCAATGCGAGGATGTTAATATTTCGAGAGTAGAAAGGTGCATAATAGTTTTCGCCTCAATTGACCCACTAAATTCTGCTTCCGTACTTTGCAAATCACGAATTAAGATCAACATAAGCCACAATATTTCACAAACACTATTCTAGCATAGTTAGGCTAAAGCTATCTTTCAAACACATGCAGTACGTAAAACTAGCATGATGCTATTCTGAAGCTACAGAAACATATACCATTCTACATAACATATTACATTCCCCTGATGACTCAATGAAATTGTTGAGAATTTGGCCAACTTATTTATGAGCTATCACACACCACAAACGATCGAGTATCCAACGTGCAGTTTTTTCATAACAACTATGAATATTACCATACCAACAATCCAACGTGTAGTTAATGATCACATTTTCAACTCTTGAATTGAATCTGAGACTTCCCAAAAATGCAGAGATATCAAGTTTCCTTCTGAGAGTAGCTTATTTTTTTTCTTGGCATGCCTTTGACAGAAAGCAGTTAGTCTCTTGAGACCATCTTCTAGAATTGATAGTTCACATGCAAAAGTAATCCTGAGCCAATTCTTGAGTCCTACAGTAACACCTGCACCAAGCCTTATTGTCATATATTTATACAATAAAGCATCGAGTACATGCAGTAAATTCATGCAACAAAACCAAAAATGCATAAATTTGACATTCATATAACACGGTTACATTTTTTACGGAGTTTAATCTTTATAAGAGAGTTGCTTCTTTTACCTGGTAAGATTATCAAAGACTCCTCCTTAGCAAGCTTGACACAGAAGTCCAGGTCATCTTCAATGTCTTCTAGAAGGTTTAAGTGAAGTTTGACCTGCAAAGGGAAAGACCTTCATTAGATATTTGATTTTTAATATCTGCTAATACCAAACTAACAGCTAATTAAGCTTCCATCATTTTTCTCTTACCATCACAGACATAGATCCTTCAGGTTTACTTGGGCAAGTGATGCATGGAATATCCTTGATTTTGTAATAGCAAATGTCTGCAGCTTGTCTTAGTATATTTACTATTTTAGAGAAGAAATCATCTTTTGTTTTCTGAAGGATCTGTGGAATTGCTCCCTGTCAAAAAGCAATCAGATACCTCAATAAAAGATGTCAAAATTACATCTATATATACTACTAATAGTTTCTTAAATAACTACGCCATTAGACCAATATAAAAACGTGAAACATGTTAACATGTAGTATTAGATTTTCATATGAAGGCAAGTAGAACAGAGTACTTATAAACCTGAATAAGGGTTGCGGGGTCAGAAATTAGATTGAGATACCCCATAAGAGAATCTATGACCTGCAAATAAGAAAACACAAAGTGAGAATATGTGAAAATAGTACAGAATGGCCATCTTTCAAAGAAGAGTATGTACCCCATATTCTTTTAGTATGCCATTTGGATCAGTTGTAACAAGCCAACCAAGTCGCCAACCAGGGACAATCCACCTTTTTGATATGGATCCAAGCGTAATAACAGGTGCAATTGATCCAAAGATTCCCATAGGCACAAATGGTTTACTTCCAAAAGTAAGATGATCATAAACTTCATCAGCAATAACTAAAATTCCAAGCTTCTTTGCCATCTCCGCTACCTGATAAAAATCCACTTTGTTACAATCAAAATGACCCGAAGTCACTATATTACCAAAAGAAAAGGATATGCATATATATATATATATATATACCTCCTTTAGGTGTTGGTATGTGTAGACATTGCCGCAAGGATTCCCAGGATTAATAATGACCATAGCAACAGTATTTTCATCTGCCAAAGACTCAACTGAATTAAGGTCAACCTCCCACTTCTTTTCTGGGAGAAGATTAAAGTGACGCATTTCAAGATGACTATATGCAGCTCGCGCTTCATAATAAGGAAATCCAGGCCTTGGAAGTAGAATATTTGCATTTGGACGAGCAAGAACATTCAAAATTATTTCAATTGCTTGAGTACATCCAATTGTCAGGTAAACATCATCAGGAGACAGCTTGTATGGAAGATCTTGAGATAAGTGTTCTGCCACAGCCCTTTTTAGAGAAAAAAGATTTAATGAATAATTCTGAATTTGAAGTAAATTAATGATGTTTACAAGAATCAGTTAGTCATGTTCCTTTAGTTTGTTCACACAATGCTGCTAGTTTTCTTGCCTAGGAGGGAATTCTTAAGTGGACTAGCACTATACTTGCTTCATAGTCTTGTATACCAACAAGTAGATAGAACTTACAGCCTATTTTGCCAAGCTTTTAAAATCAGGTTCTTTTGAAAAATGGTTTTCTCAAATATGCTTTAAAAAAAGTACTTTCGACGATAAGCAACTTGTGTTTTCCTAATCAATTTGAAAATCACTTTTGAGCAGCAATTAGTGTTTGGTCAAGCTTTTAAAAAATATTTTTAACTGTAGTTTCTCAAAAGTATTTTTTTAAAAAAGTATTTTTTGCTCCTTCTAAATTTTAGTCAAACAACTTAACTTCGAGAAAAAACACTTTTGGAAAAACAATACTTTTGGCCAACACAAAAACTTGGTCCTGGTGATGAATAAAATTTTTCATTCCACCAAAAAAAAACTTGGTCAAATTCTATTAGTAAGATTAACGGCTACAACTTATACATAGGGTGCGTGCAGGTGCAAGAACTATATGACAGAGGTCGATGGCTCTCTTTCAAAAAGGTCGAAGGACTAGCCAAGTGCGGAAATAGCAAGAGCGAAGGGAGTTCTATTATATCCTTGCTAATAGGGGTGTTCATGGTTCGGTTTGGATCGGTTTTTCCCTTAAAAGAAACCAAATCAAGTAAGTCGGTTTTTCAAATATTAGAACCAAACCAAATCAATTAAGTCGGTTTTTTCTCGATTCGGTTTTGTCGGTTTTTCGTTTTTTTGGGTTATTTGTCGGTTTTTTCTTAAATATAAGACATACACTACCAAGCACATATTCCCTTTAAGACATACACTATCAAATCAATTGCCCTTTGAGAAATCTATTATTTACCAAAATATATTGATGATAATTGAATCAAATAGTGATGAATAATTTAAGGACTCAATTAAAAATATATTATTTTTAACACACGAAATGGATTCTTACACTTAACAAAAGAAAACTACCAATCAAACTAGAATGTAAAAGTAACGAACTATTCTAAAAGTACAAACTATTAACATTTACCATTAAATTTTTAAAACTTTGTATAAAAATATACATATATATAGGTGTAATAATAAATTAGAAATAGCTACTCCTATAATCGGTTTGGTTCGGTTTTTTTCTGATTAAAACCATAACCAAACCAAATTTGATTGGCTTTTCAAAATTCAAAACCAAAACCAAACCAAACCAAAAGGTATCGGTTTTTTTGGTCGGTTTGATTTGGTTTTCGGTTTGGTTCGGCTTTTCGGATTTTTATGAACACCCCTACTTGCTAAATAGGGTAAATATGAAAATTATTTGTTATATATATACTTTTAATCCCATTTGATACAAGAAAAATAGTTCTGATACGCATTCAAAAGTTGCTATAAGTCACAAGTTCAAATCTCAACTATGACATTCTAGTTGAGACAGGGGCGGATTTAGGGGGTGGGTTCAACCGAACCCCCTTGTCGAAAAATTACACTGTATATATAAGGCAAAAATCTGTTTTTTACCTCTATATATTATATTTTGAACCCCCTTAACACAACCCAAAAGTGTAGTTTAATGGTCAGGGGGTTCAAAATCTTCATAAGATTATAGGTTCAATTCCCACTAGCTTTAAAAAAAAAATTTGAACCCCCTTCGTGAAGATCCTGGCTCCACCACTGAGTTGAGATTGCGTCAACGAGGAAAATCAGAGTATTGGGGGATCAACTTCTTCAACACTTGGGAAACTGATGGAAATATCGCGTGTTGCGCACGTGAACTTTAGCCTTCCATTAGTTTCTTAACCTTCAGTAACTATATGACGTCTTTTGGTCATTTTGCTAAACTTTAAGGAAGTATTTTGTTTACATAGATACTTAAAGGATGAAACTTAAGTTCGAATAAAGTTAAGGGACTTTTTGGCCAAAATCT
Organism: Nicotiana attenuata; assembly: GCF_001879085.1. Taxonomy (NCBI): domain Eukaryota; kingdom Viridiplantae; phylum Streptophyta; class Magnoliopsida; order Solanales; family Solanaceae; genus Nicotiana; species Nicotiana attenuata. The sequence goes on along the minus strand of NW_017670413.1, from coordinate 650,737 downwards.
CATTAAAAGAACTAGTACTACTAATTACTAAAACTAGGCATATTCCATGTGTTTCAGTTTATATGAACTTATTTGATTGTGCAAGAAATTTAAGAAAGAAATAAATATTTTTAAAACGTATGGTCTTAAATATAATATTTTATGTGTCTAATTGTTTTAAAATTTGTTGTCTTAAAATATCATAATATTTGTATGCCTTTAAAATCATTTTATGAAAAATAAATTGAAAATTTGAATTAAATTATATTGAAATAGAGGGTCATTATCTTATCGAACTAAAATAAATTTGCATAAACTAAACTATAAAGTAATAAAAGTTACACTTAGTTGTTGTGAATTTGTGACCATTAGCTAAAATAAGTAGTACTACAACCTGGTAGCTCATGGATGGTGTTAGGACCTGACTCTTTGTCATCGGGCGTGGGCACGGCTGTGGCAAGGATTTGGGCGTGATGGCCTTGTCATTGGCCTATGTGCGGGCGAAACGATCATGCGGACGACGGACAAGACATTGTCATTGAGGGCTGTTGTGGGCAAATATTGGCCAAGGCCTTGGGACAGGCAAGGCGCGCTTGGCAAAGGCTTGACAAAGCTGTGTGGGCAATGTTGGGGCGGCATGGCATGGCATGCGTGCCAAAATCAGTGGCACGACACTTTGGGTTGTGGCAGCTAAGTGCGGGCTAAGCTACGGCAAGGCGGGAATGCGGGATGATGGAAAAGGCTTTCAATAGCTAAGGCAAGGCTATGTGAAGGAAAATACAAGCAATGGCACGAGGGAAATGAAGGTTAACATGGGCAAGGCAGAAAAATAGGCCAAAGCAGTGCGCGGGCGGCAGCGGCGCCGTGCGCGTGCGGAAAAATCATGGCAGCGGGTTGCGGGCAAGACATTGGCGCGGAGCAATGTCAAATTGAGCTAAGGCTTGGCACAAAGCAAGCCTTGGGCGAAATTCAGCTGGCCAAGTGAAGATGGCACATGCAATGCACATGGAAAGCAGTTTTGGCGGTTACCTTGTCATAACCTCTTTGTCCCATGACTGATTATGCTTGTATCCATTATCCATTTCGTGTATATCATGTCCTAAGTAGTTGGGGATGTCAACTACATGTTAGGATCAGATTTAAACTTAGCCCGACAAGTGGCAAAAGCTGTAGACGACAAGTGTCATTGTGCTGTCAAGTCTAAGGGTTGCCTATATTCTATAAATAGGACCTTTGGGACTTAAGTCAGATTTATGTGGGTAATTTCGTGTGAAATTATAAGTGGGAAACAAGAGTAAAACGTGAGGGTTTCAAAGTGTTTCAAAGGGGACTAAGGCTAGGCTTGGGCAGGTCTTAGTGTTGGTCAAGAACGACTTGTGTTCTTTGTCAAAAGTGGGCTGTGAGCGGATTGTGTTCATAGCAAAGTGAGGGTCCTTTGTATATTTTCGAAATTAATACAAGGGTTGGGAATTTTCCCGTATTGGCTTTGTGTTCTTACTTAATTTCGGATTTGCTACCTAAAATTTTACTAAGGCCAAACTTGCTGAAATTTGGCTAAGTGTTAAGGAAGGCAGAGTCAAGTGCTGAACTTGACTGCCGCGCGAGTGTGACTTTGGACTGACCAAAAATGCCCCCGTGACAATTGGTATCAGAGCTAGGTTCGTGGCAGTGGCAAGACGACCGGTGGCAGATTTCGTGGTGCTATTTGAGAACATGGCTCGTGGCACAAATGCTGAACTGCGTCAAAGAGTTGAGAAGTTGGAAGCACTGGTTGGGCAGGCTCTTGAAGTAGATGGCGATTCTTCTGTTCTTGCTAGAATGGCATGTTTGGAGGCAGATTATGCGGCGAGACATGAGACTACACTGGCAGAAATGGCCTTAGTTTGCCAACAGAAAGAAGAACTACGCGAGGAAGTGTCTCAACTTCGAAGGGCATTGCAAAATTCTGCCCCAAGAAGTGATGAACGCACTAAGTTGAGAATTCCGGAGCCAAAGGCTTATGGTGGTGCTAGAAGTGCCAAAGAATTTGAAAATTTCTTGTGGGATATGAAGCACTATTTCCAAGTTGCTCGTGTGCTGGATGATGAAAAGGTGGTGATCACACCAATGTACTTGACTGATGATGCAAAGGTGTGGTGGCGTACACGAGTTGCGGATGGGAAAAGTACCGGACTGTCCAAGATTGAGACTTGGGAGATGCTGAAGAAGGAATTAAAATCCAAATTCCTTCCAACTAACTCGTCATGGGTTGCACGAGATGGACTGCGTCGCTTGAAGCAAAGTGGCACGGTGAGGGACTATGTCAAGGAATGTTCATACTTGATGCTGAATATAAGTAATATGACAGAGGAAGACAAGCTGCGTTACTTCATGAGTGGTTTGAAGGGCTGGGAGCAATTGGAGTTGAGAAGGCAGAATGTTAAAAGCCTCTCTACTGCCATTGCAGCGGCAGATGCGTTGGCGGACCTGAACATAGGTGATGACCCTACTGAAACTTCGCATTCGAAATCCAACGGAAGGAAGACAAGGCAAGGGAATGGAAGAAAAGCGGGAAGGGCCAAGCTGCTGAAGATGAGGGACTTGCCAAGAATGTGAGACAGGAAATTCACAATGGCAAGGAAAGAAGCGGCAAGTTCAAAGGCTGCTTTACTTGTGGTGGACCGCACTTAAAGAAGGACTGTCTGGTACAGGCTAGGGTGAATGCAATGCTAGCTGCGGAAAAACAGGAACAAGTGGCAGAGGCAAATGCTATAGTGGCAAATGTGAATGGAGCACCCGGGGCGTTGTATGTCAACAACCCCTTGGGGTTGATTGATTGAGTTGGCTCGACGAGGACGTCGATTTCAAAGGGTGCGGGTGGTTTGTTAGGACCTGACTCTTTGTCATTGGACGCGGGCACGGCTGTGGCAAGGATTTGGGCGTGATGGCCTTGTCATTGGCCTATGTGCGGGCGAAACGATCATGCGGACGACGGACAAGACATTGTCATTGAGGGCTGTTGTGGGCAAGTATTGGCCAAGGCCTTCGGACAGGCAAGGCGCGCTTGGCAATGGCTTGACAAAGCTGCATGGGCAATGTTAGGGTGGCATGGCACGACATGCGTGCCAAAGTCACTGGCATGGCACTTTGGGTTGTGGCAGCTAAGTCCGGGCTAAGCTAAGGCAAGGCGGGAATGCGGGATGATGGCAACGACTTTCAATAGCTAAGGCAAGGCTATGTGAAGGAAAATACAAGCAATGGCTCGAGGGAAATGAAGGTTGACATGGGCAAAGCAGAAAACCTGGCCAAGGCAATGCGCGGGCGGCAGCGGCGCCGGGCGTGTGCGGCAAAATCATGGCAGCGGGTTGCGGGCAAGACATTGGCGCGGAGCAATGTCAAATTGAGCTAAGGCTTGGCACAAAGCAAGCCTTGGGCGAAATTCAGCTGGCCAAGTGAAGATGGCACACGCAATGCACATGGAAAGCAGTTTTGGCGGTTACCTTGTCATAACCTCTTTGTCCCATGACTGATTATGCTTGTACCCATTATCCATTTCGTGTATATCATGTCCTAAGTAGTTGGGGATGTCAACTACATGTTAGGATCAGATTTAAACTTAGCCCGACAAGTGGCAAAAGTTGTAGACGACAAGTGTCATTGTGCTGTCAAGTCTAAGGGCTACCTATATTCTATAAATAGGACCTTTGGGACTTAGTCAGATTTATGTAGGTAATTTCGTGTGAAATTATAAGTGGGAAACAAGAGTGAAACGTGAGGGTTTCAAAGTGTTTCAAAGGGGACTAAGGCTAGGCTTGGGCAGGTCTTAGTGTTGGCCAAGAACGACTTGTGTTCTTTGTCAAAAGTGGGCTGTGAGCGGATTGTGTTCATAGCAAAGTGAGGGTCCTTTGTATATTTTCGAAATTAATACAAGGGTTGGGAATTTTCCCGTATTGGCTTTGTGTTCTTACTTAATTTCGGATTTGCTGCCTAAAATTTTACTAAGGCCAAACTTGCTGAAATTTGGCTAAGTGTTAAGGAAGGCTGAGTCAAGTGCGGAACTTGACTGCCGCGCGGGTGTGACTTTGGACTGACCAAAAAAGCCCCCGTGACAGATGGTGCAATGCCAAAAATACAAAAGTCTAACATGTCAGTCAAACTTTTCTATAACATATTCGTTTGTTCTGATATTTTTTATGACTTAGTGAATTGTTGTTATAAAGGACATATATTATAACATAACATAAAAATTAATTTCGAAAATGACTTTTATAGTGAATAACTATTATATAGGTATAACAAACATGTTTTCAAAAAAAAAGTACTAATATACTCCGAAATGGGAAGTAGAATGTAGAAAGTACGTACCTTCTAGCAGAGAGAATGCCGACGGAGGAGGAATAGCCGTTGAACTTAGCTGATCGAACGGAATCAAAGATAGCATCTTCAGCGACGGGAGTGGTCCGAAAGCAGGAGAAAGAAGAAGGGTCGCCGTGGGAGAGAGGGATAACGGGTCGGGCGTCAGACGGGTCGACGCTCTGCATCAATGTATTACGGACCACTCTTATGGACACACCCGACCCAGCCAACAACTTGTCGTTCTCTTTAAAATTCCATCTTGGTTTTGCACCGTTCTCCTTCATGTTTGATGCTCTCCTTCTCTGCCTTCTTTCCCTCTGAATAAATATTTTAGAAGCAGATATATGGTGTGGAAGGAGGAAAAAAGTAGAGAATATATAATGGAAATTCTATATATGTACTGCAAGCTAAGATATAGTGCTTGTTACAGAAATATATATAAAGGCAGATTACAGAAATGAGGTCGTTGGAGAAAAGAGTGCGTTCAAGTCGTGGAAGCATGCAGTCACTAATACTTGCATTAGGGTAGATTATTTATAGAGGCAGAGTCCAAATTTGAAACTTATGAGTTCGAAATTTTAATCCTTTTAAGTTAGTGGTTCTAAATTAACAGTTCGTACATATTCAATAGACTTCTGAAGATAAATACCGGGTTTGGACCAAAGCTATTGGGTTCGACTGAACTCGTAACCAAAATGCTAGCTCTGCCCCGCATTGTTTATATCCCAACCCTTATGTTGCGGTCCTCTCCAATACATGAATACAAAATGCTTTATGCATTAGCTATTTTTCTTAAGTAGTTGGAAAAAAGAGATGGATCATGCCTGATGCTCTCCCCCTCTGATCCTCCTCAACATTTTTGTCATTTTCTGGACGTAGTTGTGGTGAGAGCATCAAACTGCTGTCTTGTTCAGTGGAATTCTTTTATTTTTGGTAAGATGGGGTGCTTACATTATTTAAACAAAATTAGTATAAGGAGCATCAGTTATTAATCACACCTACTGATGTGGCAGCTGGTGGATTAGGAGTAAAACAGGCGTGTATCAGCAGGAGTAGGGTGGCCAAACTATCCGTTTTCATTTATTATATTTCCCCAAAAAATAATATTACTCCCTCCGTTCACTTTTACTTGGTACGTTTTGACTTTTCACGTCCCTTAACAAATAAAAAATGAAGTGTATATTATCATGGTACCCATATTAATTGATGCATATTTTATTGAATTTGAGAAAAAATAATTTGAAATGAGTAATAAATATTGTGGGTATAACATGAAAAAAAGTTTGTCCTCTCTTGATATGTGTAAAGTTACAAGTAAAAATAAAAATCTATTTTTAGTGTACATGCCAAGTAAAAATGAATGGAGGAAGTACTAAGTATATTTTTTTGAGCAATTTATGCAATATACCTACTAAAGACAAACTAATTACCCGCTTTTACCTACTCTCAAAATAGTTACACTATACACCTAGCCGACCAAAACTATTTACCCGTGTACCCATTTTTCTTATTTATTCTTCTACTGCAACTATGCAGTTTGAAGTTGCCTTGTACTATTTCTCTATATTTTTCTTCTCCCTTTCTCTTTGTTCACTTTCTCTAATTGGATTATATTCCTCCCTATAATCTCTGATCAATCCGCTTTTTATATCCTCTCTTTTTCATGTATTCCAGAAAAACAAAGCTATAAAGTAAATCTATATAAAAAAATTAGGTTTCAATAGTTTCTTCTCAAAACTCTCAATCTCAATGAGTTCGATAGATTTTTGCTTTCTCTATATGAGATTTTTATTCAAATTCAACATCACGCGTGATCCTTGTACTAATCACCTAAAAATACCCGATTACTTAATTGGATGTTGAGTTAATTAGATTATGTGACAACTGATATTATTTCAGTTTAATAATTGAATAAAAAAAATTAAACTCTTTGCGTACAATTGTATACTCTCTATATACTATATTGATATCATATGTTAGTTGAATTTTTTTTGGTTGTATAGATACATTTAACTAGTACACTATTTCATTTTTCTTTAGTAATAGTAGAATAGTATACTATCTTGATTTTTTTTAATTTTCCTTTATGCAACTGAAAATCGAAGAAGAACACAGCTACCCAATAGTATACCGCTACGGTATACAATATGATGTAGGAGTATATAGCCATACTGCAACAATATACTATTATAGTATACAATATATTGCAATGATATATTGTAATAATCGAAAAAGAACACAACTATCTAACAGATACCGCTATAGTATACAATATACTATAGGAGTATATAGTTATACTGCAACAGTATACATATTATAGTATACAATATATTCTTATATTATACTATAATAATATGCAATATACAATAAAAGTATGTTGTAATAGTATACAAATATACCATAATAGTACACTTATTACCCATAATTCACTTGCTTTTCCCTTTTAATTTTCTTTAAGCTTTTACCCAGCGTGAGGGAAAAATAAAATTAAAAATGTAAAAAAATAAAAATAAAAAGTTATAGTATACTATATAATGTAGCGGTATACTCTTACAATTAGACCCTTTAGAATTTTTTTGAATTTTTATTGACAACTGATATTATTTCAGTTTGATAATTGAATAAAAAAAAATTGACCTCTTTGCGTACAATTATATACCATGTTGGTAGCTATATACTATACTGATATCATATGTTAGTTAATAATTTTGATTGTATTGGCTACATTTAGTTGGTACACAATTTGGTTTTTCTTTAGTAATAGTACAAAAAGAAGAATAATAAAAATAGTGAAAACAGTAAATGAAATTAGATTATGAAGAGAAAAAGAACATAAAAAAAGAAATTAAATGAAATTAGTAAAAGGAAAAAAGAAAAAAATAAGAAGAAAACGAGAAAAAAGAAAAGAAGAAAAGCAAAAAAAAAAAAAAAAAAAGCATAGAAATAAAAAAGAATGGAGAATAAAGAAAAAATTCCACACAAAAACTACTATGGGTAGGAAATGTAATTAGTTTATGGGTAGAAAAATAAATAGGTAGACAAGAGTAAATAGTTTTGTATTTGTGGGTAACTCTGTCATTCTCCCTATATTTTTATATTTCTTACCTCCAATTCGGTATCTTAGTTAATATAGTCCGACAAACAGTGCTCCATTGAGTTATGGACCGTAACTAATTAAATTAGAAAAAATTTCATAAACCACTATCTTTTAGTGGTAATTAGCTATCTATAGATACCATTTGCTATATTACGAATTGTAGATACGTTTTCTGTTGTTATAAGATGTATTAGATGTATTTAAGCTACTGTATTCATGAATACAATAGCAAAAATAGGCGTGAATTAGGGAAGTCCAGCTAATCAGTTGTTGTATTCGAGTGTATTCGACTGTATTCATGGCGTGAAACATGAGATTACAGCTGGACAAATTATTGTATTCGACTGTATTCACGGCGTGAAACAGGGGATTACACTGTTTTTACATGGAAAGTGAATCAATTAACATAATAGACTCCTAATATAACTCAACAAACTCAATTATAACACACATATTTTGTATTTCCAGTTATAAAAAAGATTCTCAACCGAAAAACACCCAAAAAAATATAGCAATCTTCAGAGAAATTATATAATACATCTGAATACATAAATTATATTAATTAAAAAAATATATGTATACATCCATGAAATACAACGAGGCAGTGAATACAATGAAATACATGGAATACAACGAGATACATTGAAATACAATGAAAAAAAAGATAATGAATGCAATGAAATACAAGGAAATACAATCTCACACCCAACTCTTCAGACCCCAATTTCCTCAGTCACACACCAACTTCAGAAACAACAATCAGCCCAGAAAAATTCCCAATAGAAAAACGAAGAAAGTCAGAGATAATTCGCGATAGAAAATCAAGAACTGGGCTAGTGAAGCAGGATCCACCAAACTTTGAGATTGGATGGAAGAGAAAAAAGCCTAATTTCCGGCAGCATAGAAAATCTGGCAGCCTAATTTCTGACGCAGATTGGATGAACGGATGTTTGCCTAACCTCTACGGCAGCATAGAAAATCTGAATGGACTCTGTCCAAATTGTTGAAACCATATGTCAACATATTTGACGTGGTAACATATATGCGTGCTCCGATAGAATTGGAGAAATTGGGATCGGAGAGAACGTAGGTGATGTGGGTGAGAGGAATTTTGAGATTGAGCATCGTGTTTTTTAGGGAATGGGGAAAGAGAATGGCATGTATCAAAGTAGAGAGAGAAAGAAAATAGTGTAACTGAATAGCGTATTTAGTGGCTTAGGATTAGGAGGTAACCAAAATTAGATATTTTGCTATAAACATTAAAAGGTATCTATAGAATATACAACAACAACAACAACAACCCAGTATAATCCCACAAGTGGGGTCTGGGGAGGGTAGTGTGTACGCAGACCTTACCCCTACCCTAGGGTAGAGAGGCTGTTTCCAAATAGACCCTCGGCATCCTTCCCTCCAAGAACTGCCCACCTTGCTCTTGGGGTGACTCGAACTCACAACCTCTTGGTTGGAAGTGGAGGGTGCTTACCATCAGAGCAACCCACCTTGTCTAAAAATCTTATAGAATACAATTTTTTTAAATGGTATTTATTTAAAATGAATAAGGTGTTAACCTTTGCTATATGAGGTAAAAAAATTCCTAAACTACGACCTCAGGCCCAAGTATGCATAAAGCATATAAACTACGACCTCAGGCCCAAATACAGGTGTTCAACATTCAGGAATTTAGAATCAGAAACTGAGAATCATACTGCAATACATGATACTGAAAAAATGAGCCATACCGAGTTACATGATACTGGAATAATGAATAGGATTAGACTGAGATGAGTATTCATAATAAGTTGATTTGTCATAACTGAAACTCATAGAATATCGAATGATTATGAAACTATGCCATCTAGAGAATAGAAGTTCTACTACTATTCAGGGAACTGAGGCATAGTTACTTTTTGAGGAAACTTGTAATGGTCATAATGAATGGGATGTAGGAAGAATCATAGAAATTCCCAAACGTAAAGTGTTAGCCTCACATACCTTAACTTGCCGCTCTTGAGCGTAATACAACGTTTGTCAACCCTTTCAACTTTAATCTATAGCAATACAAGTCAAAGGGATTCCATATTAGCTATGATGCTCATGTTTTGGTCACTTAAGCATCTTATCAAACACCTGGTGTAAATAAAGCTTCATAGTCCTTATTAATGTTGTCTCGACACCCAATAACCCATTCTCTTGTTCCTAGATAAATTCTAAAGTCTCAAATGGTTATACTCAACATTATTCTTTATCACCCATAAGGTAAACAACACCTTTTACCAATAATCAACAATCAACACCCCAAACCTATAATCGTTCATACTATTCTATCAAACCCATCAATTCATATGTCATTAACTACAATCTATAATTATTAACCCAATGCTAGAATGTAACGACCCGACCGGTCGTTTTGAGCTTTTGCACTTTGACCGCCAGTTCTCGGGCATGACTTTCCTCATGTAATGTATTATGACTGATGTAGACCGTTGGTTTTGATTTTCAGGAAAATCGGAATGAATTTGAAAGAACAATCTCAGTTGAAAGCTTTGAATTTGAAAGGTTTGACCAAGAGTTGACTTATCTGTATATGAGCTCGGATCGGGATTTTTATTGTTCGGTTAGCTTCGAGAGGTGATTTATGAATTAGGATAGTGATCGGAATTGGTTTTGGAGGTCCGGTGTAGAATTAGGCTTGAATTGGCGAAGTTGGTATTTTGGCGAATTTCGATTGGTAGGTGAGATTTAGATCCGGGAGTCGGAATGGAATTCCGAGAGTTTTAGTAGCTTCGTTATGTCATTTGGGATGTGTGTGCAAAATTTTAGGTCATACGAACGTCGTTTGGTCGGGTTTTTGATCGAAAGTGTATTTCGGAAGTTTTTAGAAAACTTAGGCTTGAATTCAATGAGTTTTGGATAATTCGATGTTGTTTGAGGTGTTTTGATAATTGGAACAAGTTTGAATGATGTTATGGGTTATGTTGGTAGCTTTGATTGAGGTCCCGGGAGCCTCGGGTGAGTTCGGATGGTCAATTGGACCAATTTCTATGTTGAGGAGTTGCAGAAATTGCAGCAGCAGTTGCAGTCAATTTTTGGCCTTCGCGATCACGTGAGGTCCCTCGCAATCGCGTAGAAGGAATATGGGCTTCCTTGAGCTTGTGCTTCGCGTTCACGTACAGCATTTCGCGTTCGCGTATAAGTAATTGGGGGTCCAGTGTTTTGCTCTTTGCGTTTGCATCTTCGGGTTCGCGTTCGCGTAGCTCTGGGATTTAAAGCATCGCGTTCGCAGCAGCAGCATCGCGTTCACATATTGTTAATTTGAGAGGTGGAAATTTAGTGCTTCGCGATCGCGAGACTTGGGTCGCGATCGCGATGAAGTAATGGCCAGTGCTGGGCAGAATATTATAATTTCATTTCATCCGCGATTTTGGGTCATTTTTCTTCCATGGTTGATCATTTTGAGAGCTTCTTGGTGGAGATTATAGAGGGATTCAAAGGGGAACGACTTGAGGTAAGAATTTTGGTCTTGAAACTCGATTATATTGTGTAATCCACCTAGAAATTCATGGGACTTAAGCTAAAATGGAAGAAACTAGGGTTTGGGATTTTGAAATTTGATTTAGGGATTTGAACGACCATTTGAGGTCGGATTTGAGAACTTTTGGTATGTATGAACTCGTGAAGAGATAAGGAACCCGTTGATGTAAAAAATTTTGAGTTTCGAGGAGTGGTCCGGGGGCTCGGGTTTTGGTAATTTCGGGGTTTGTGCCCGTTATTGATTGTTTTCGCTTGGGTTTTGTTCCCTTAGCATATTGTGATGTATTCGTTCTGATTTTGGATAGATTCGACGTGCGTGGAGGCCGATTCGAGGGGCAAAGGCGTCGCGAGCTAGGGATTTCGCCGGTTCGAGGTGAGTAATGATTGTAAATGATATCTTGAGGGTTTGAAACCCCGGATTGCACATCGTAGTGCTGTATTGAGGCGAGACACGCGCTGGATGATGAGCGTGAGGTCTTTTACTGTTGGGGATCGTGACTTGGTCCGTCCCGATTGATGATTTTACCACATATTTTACTGAAACTTATTTATTATCATCATAATTTGGGTTGATTGCCATATTTGGGCTTCGTACCAATTATTTGAACCCCTTCGGGGATGGTTGTTGATATTTCCTCACTGTTTTGATTTTATACTTGAACTCAGTCATGTATTTTCCACTGTTTTCAAAACTCAGCCAAGTTTATTTTGCTTTAACACTTGAAATGATATTTACAATACTATTTTTTGGCTGAGCATCGTGTTTTACCGTTGCCCGAGGCGCCTATGTGATTTTTGACTGAGTAAGGCCGAGGGCGTGTGTTGTGAGGATACTTTGGATCGGGCTGCATGCCGCAGCAGTGTTATACTGATACTGATATGAGGCCGAGGGCCTAGACTTGATGCCACGAGATGGCTTGATATTGCGCTTGGGCCGTAAGGGGCCCCTCCAGGAGTCTGCACACCCAGTGAGCGCCGTCGACGATAAATGGATCGGGCTGCACGCCGCCGCGATATATGGATCGGGCTGCACACCACTGGTACTATTCTATGTTTTTACTTTATTTCATTTGTGTCCCATTATCTGTTGTCTGTGCTACTTCATGCAATACCTACCTGATTGCCTGGCATTATCTGAAAAACTGAGTGTTATGCCCGAGGGGCGAATTTCTGTGCTTATCTGCACTATTGTTTTGCATTGAATTGCGTAACCACTGTAAAAGTTATTTCCAAAAGAGGTTTAAACTGAGCCAAGATGTTTTTCTAAGGATTTCACAGCTTCACTGTTTTCTAAAAAGGGCTTTACACTGCTTTATACAGCATGACGGTTTGTTTTACGTGATTTCTTACTGCTCAGTTATTATTTACCTTTGTTACTCACTGAGTTGGAGTACTCACTTTACTCCCTGCACCTCGTGTGCAGATGCAGGTATTTGTTCACCCGATAGCGGGTTTTGAGCTGATCGGAGGCTAAGTTTATCGGAGTTTAGCGAGGTGACTGCTAGCGTTCGCAGCACTGCATTTCTTCCTTATGTTTATCAGTCCTATTTTGTATATTTCAGGCCTTGTAGTAGTATTTATACTCTAATAGATGCTCGTGACTTGTGACACCCCGGTTTGGGCTGTGTTTGGGTTATATTCCGCGCTTAATAAAGAAATCTCTGTTTAGACTGTGGTTATTTAATTATGTTAAAACTGTGAATCAATATTTAACCATTCTGAAAAGGCGAAATAGGTTGGTTGGCTGGCCTTGTCTTCACGAGAGGCGCCATCACGACCGGATCGGGGTTTGGGTCGTGACAAGTTGGTATCAGAGCCTAGGTTACATAGATCTCACGAGTCATGAGCAGGTCTAGTAAAGTCTCGCGGATCGGTATGGAGACGTCTGTATTTATCCTCGAGAGGCTGCAGAACCTTTAGGAAAACTTCGCATTCTTGAATTCTTATCGTGCGTCCTTGATTCAGCTTGGAAAGTAACTCTTGAAATTCCTTCCACGCGTTCGCATGCGCGCATGAGCGCTCAGTATCAGATGTGCCTTGATGGCTTGTGATTCCCCGATCGAGGGGCTAGATGTGATCTCTGTGAGTTTGATGTTGGGCCAGTCTGGAGGACTTGAGGCCCGATCTTTGCCTATGGCTTGAGCACCGAGGTGCTGATTGTATGAGCAAGTGTTTTGAACTTATATGTTCGGTATTGTCCCTATTAGTAGAAGTGACGGCTGGATAGCTATGTGATGAGTATGTTAGTACTGCGAGAGGTATCTATATGACTTAGAAGTGACGAGGGAGGTCTGCTGGATGATAGAAGAACTATTAGGTGCTGGAATTCCATCTTGATTCGAGATATAGCCCCGAGTTATGGGCGTATGAAGGATCTTTTCATGTTTCCCAGTTGAGAGTGAAGTAAATTTCATATTGCGGTATGAGTCCAGAATCAGGAAGATCAAGTGACTGCGTAATGCTTGTGACGGTGGAAGGTATATAAAAATGTTAGTTGGAGGCAAAACAGGTGGGTCATCTCCTGCGAAGTGTTCTAGGGTTGTGTGATCCTTATGTTGTCTATTAGAAGATCTCATTTGCGAGTGAAGAATATGTGTTGAAATCTAAATTGGTTCGCCTAGAGAGTGGGCTTAACTGTTGTGTGAGTGAATGCGAGATTCGCAGAAGAGTTAAAAATTCTAGATGATTTGTGTTTCCACGAGCTTATGAAGGATTGAGTTTAATCTCACTATGATATTATGGCCGCAATAGAGTATATGCGTTATGAGTTATTGGGTGTGTTTTGATCTATGGCTTCGAGCCAAGTGGGGGAATTTGCTATTGATTAAGTTGATTGCACGGTTATGTGCTATGTTGGTTCCAGTATGAGACGTGTTGGTGAGTCAGTTATGGCTTACGGAGATTGAGATCGAGGATGGCTCGATGAAGGAAAACTTTGACAAAGGTTATATGGTGCTTCGTAGGTGTGTGAGAATCACAGGATGTCTTAAGTTGTTATTGGCGAAGAATGCTCGGTGCATAGAGCAGGGAGATGCTTGTTTGTATTGGGATGGGGTCACATCCTACGGTGTCAGAGTGCTAATGAGGCAGGGGTGGTTCTGTTCGTTTGATCAGGCTAATTGCAGTTTAAATAGAGTAAATGACTCACGAGAATGATTCTAATGTGATCAAGATTCTACATGTAACAATCAGGTATCTTAAAGTTGTATACGTGGTTAGAAACTGAGTTTATATTGGAAGAGGTCAAGACTTGTGGTATTTCTATGTTAGTTATGGGATTCTATGTATCAGTATCAGGAAAGTAAAGGTAACGGATTTAGATTCGCAGGAAGTTCTTCAAAGTAAAGCATTTTGGGATGTGGTGTTTCTGGGAATGTTTAAGAAAGTATTCAGCGACGTATGAGCCTTGGACGGTGTGGTTTTATGCTTGGTTCCGTGTGGTAAGTCTGAGTTGAGGATTGTGGTGCTACAACAAAAAGGAAATATCAAGTTGAGGATGAATCAAAAGGAAATTTAGATAGATGGGGTAATGTGGTAGTAGACCGGACCGGTATGGTAAGGATATGATTTGTTCCTTGGGTGTGTTCGAGGTAGTGAGTTCTTACAGGTATTTTGCGACAATGCTCGTAGGTTTTGATGGCTTGCTTAGCTTGGTCGAGTTAGAAGGATTCAGTCCTGGCAGGTCAGATTTGTGCAAGGGGAACTCGAGAGTTCTTGATGGCTTTTATTGCGGTTTGGAGATGTATACTTTCTATGGTCATGTGGAGCATGGGATGTATAGTAATTTTCTTCTAGGTGGGACCAATGGAAAGTTCTTGGCTAGTTGAGTGCGTAGATGTCTGTGGCTCGGAAGGGAGATGAAGTTTTCATGTTGTCCTTGGATGGTATGGTATATTTGGTATGTCGTGGAGGATCAAGATTTGCGTGTGTAAGGTTACATTACAGTCTGAAAGGAAGTTCATGAAACTCTTAAGCAACGGGTGGCCTCTGATGATTAAGGAAATGGTACTGCTAGTTGGAAGTGATTTGACGAGAGTATATGTTTCAGTAAAAGGGCAATGTGATTAAGTTGATGGCACTTCGATAGTATTGCGGCACCCTCTGGCTAGATCGACTGCTGATATTCGAGTCTGCTTGGTAGCACAGAAGAATTTTAGAGTACCTCTTGTGAAATGATTGGGTATTAAAGGTGTGGCATGTATTCGGACGGCGAAATTGGGATCAGGTATGATGATTCGTGTGGTATATGGAGTTGGATACTGGGAGTTCTCATGTTCAGGCTATGTTGTGGTTGTGGATCGTGTGCATCGGTGCGTATGGTGACTATCGAGGATTGGAGACCCGAGCGGATCGTTGGTCACTTAGTATGTTAGATTACAGATTATGTCCTATTGGGGATTTTTATATTTCGAAGACCCAGCGGACGACTGGGAAGGATTTGTCTTTCTTATTTGGGCTCTTGAGATGAGTGTCAGTGCTGAGGCTCCTCATATTGATTCAGTTCCGGTGGTGAGGGACTTTTCGGATGTGTTTCTTGTGGCCGGGCATGTCCCCGGGCAAGGTTGTTGATTTCGGTATTGATTTGGTGCCTTGCACCGTATCGTATGGCACTGGCAGAGTTATAGAGGTGGAAGGAGCAGTTTCAGGTTTCCTTGTAAGGGAGTTCGTTGGCAGTAGGGGTGTTCATAAAAACCCGAAAAATCGAACCAAACCGAAAACCAAACCAAACCGACCAAAAAAACCGATACTTTTTGGTTTGGTTTGGTTTTGGTTTTGAATTTTAAAAACCGATCAAATTTGATTTGGTTTTGGTTTTAATCAAAAAATAACCGAAAAAAACCGAACCAAACCGACTATAGGAGTAGCTATTTCAAATTTATTATTACACCTATATATATGTATACTTTTATACAAAGTTTCAAAAATTTTATGGTGAATGTTAATCGTTTGCACTTTTAGTATATTTTTTTACCTTTATATTCTAGTTTGATTGGTAGTTTTCTTTTGTTAAGTATAAGAATCCATTTCATGTTAAAAAAAATATATTTTTAATTGAGTCCTTAAATTATTCATCACTATTTGATTCAATTATCATCAATATATTTTAGTAAATAATAGATTTCTCAAAGGGCAATTAATTTGATAGTGTTACGTTGAAAATGTGGTCGCCGGAATATGTGTTTTGTAGTGTATGTCTTATATTTAAGAAAAAACCGACAAATAACCAAAAAAACCGAAAAACCGACAAAATCCGACATAAACCGAATCGCGAAAAAACCAACTTAACTGGTTTGGTTTGGTTCTAATATTTGAAAAACCGACTTACTTGGTTTGGTTTATTTTTAGGGAAAAACCGATCCAAACCGAACCATGAACACCCCTAATTGGCAGGCCAATGTGAGTGAGTGTTCTAACTTGAGTCGGCTTGGTTGGCTCCGAATGGCATTGTAGAGGGAGGTATTGATTCGACCGTTGTTGAGCTTATCAGTAATCTGGAGAGATCTATGAGTTGCCTTTCTGTGTTGCGAGACGTTATGATTTGTTGGTTATGGGCACATATGGTGCGGTTCTATTGGGGTTCATAGTGGAAGTCGAGCGGGAAGAGTAATTGGGCGTTGCTCGGTGAATGGCGCATCGGTTATGTCCTATCGGGTCTGCGTGGTATATGTTACTTGTTTGACCGAGGGTGTGATGATTCGCTTTGGTTTCGGACATCAAATTGTGCGTGGTTGTCAATTTCGGGCATAGTGACTCAAGGTGTCTCATGTGGAGCAGTGTTTGGATAGGATCGTGCATCGCAGCGAGGCTATGTGGAGATATGACCTTGTGGGTTAGATTCGTGTGTTCTATTCTATGATGTGAGAGGGGTTCTCAACCTTGTGTGGTGATATTGGTGAGCTTGAGGTACAACTCTTTCGTTTGAATCAATTTCATGATTTGAGTATGTCTGGACCGTTGCTTAGTGGTGCGCGTATTATGCTAGTTGTGGCTTAGGCCTCTATTGATGTGCCATGTCACCAGAGTGGTGTGTTGGGTTAGAGGAGATCGTTGAGATCATTAATGAATACGATCAGATTCGATTTTAGCATGTTGGAAGGTTAATATCGAGGTTCGGCTCGAAAATTTGCTATGGTAATTGCTAGAGGAGAAATAGCTTCATGAATGGTCGATCTGAGAAATGGTCATGGTTTATTGCGTGTTTCATTTATCGTTGGCAATATATGAAAGTGTTGGAATGAGACTTTAGCTGATAAGAGATTTTCTATCGGTAGTTGGTTGTTGTGGGCAGCTGCTGTGAATGGAAGTTATCGCTACGAGTGTTCGAGTTATGTGGTTTATCATGGGATTGCTCCCGAGGTTGCAGACATGGGTTACTACAGCTAGTTCGCGTCTATTCTGAGTATAGGTGTGAGGTTTTGATCGTATTAATGGTTTCAGAAGTGAAAAATGTGATTCTATAGTTTATGGGCCAGACTGGATTGTGTAATTTCAGTTGCAATGTGTTATGGGACCTATATAAGATAGGGTGACGTGGGATCACCCCCGTGTATATGCATGGCAAGGTTATTCAGCGATTGGTTGGCTTTTGGAACAACTCCGGGTACGTTCGAGGACGAACGTGTGTTTAAGTGGGGGAGGATGTAACGACCCGACAGGTCGTTTTGAGCTTTTGCACTTTGACCGCCAGTTCTCGAGCATGACTTGCCCCGTGTAATGTATTATGACTGATGTAGACCGTTGGTTTTGGTTTTCAGGGAAATCGAAATGAATTTGAAAGAACAGTCTCAGTTGAAAGCTTTGAATTTGAAAGGTTTGACCAAGAGTTGACTTATCTGTATATGAGCTCGGATCGGAATTTTTATGGTTCGGTTAGCTTCGGAAGGTGATTTATGACTTAGGAGAGTGATCGGAATTCGTTTTGGAGATACGGTGTAGAATTAGGCTTGAATTGGCGAAGTTGGTATTTTGGCGAATTCTGGTTGGTAGGTGAGATTATGATCCAGGAGTCGGAATAGAATTCTGAGAGTTTCAGTAGCTTCGTTATGTCATTTGGGATGTGTGTGCAAAATTTCAGGTCATTCGGACGTCGTTTGGTCGGGTTTTTGATCGAAAGTGTATTTCGGAAGTTTTTAGAAAACTTAGGCTTGAATTCAATGAGTTTTGGGTAATTCGATGTTGTTTGAGGTATTTTGATGATTGGAACAAGTTTGAATGATGTTATGGGTTATGTTGGTAGCTTTGATTGAGGTCCCGGGTGAGTTTCAGATGGTCAATCGGACCAATTTCTATGTTGAGGAGTTGCAGAAATTGCAGCAGCAGTTGCAGTCAATTTTTGGCCTTCGCGATTGCGTGAGGTCCCTCGCGATCGCGTAGAAGGAATATGGGCTGCCCTGAGCTTGTGCTACGCATTCGCGTACAGCATTTCGCGTTCGCGTATAAGTAATTTGAGGTCCAGTGTTTTGCTCTTCGCGTTCGCATCTTTGGGGTCGCGTTCGCGTAGCTCTGGGATTTAAAGCATCGCGTTCGCAGCAGCATTATCGCGTTCGCATAGTGTTAATTTGAGAGGTGGAAATTTATTGCTTCGCGATCGCGAGACTTGGGTCGCGATCGCGATGAAGTAATGGCCAGTGCTGGGCAGAATGTTATAATTTCATTTCATCCGCAATTTTGGGTCATTTTTCCTCCATGGTTGATCATTTTGAGAGCTTCTTGGTGGAGATTATAGAGGGATTCAAAGAGGAACGACTTGAGGTAAGAATTTTGGTCTTGAAACTTGATTATATTGTGTAATCCACCTAGAAATTCATGGGACTTAAGCTAAAATGGAAGAAACTAGGGCTTGGGATTTTGAAATTTGATTTAGGGATTTGAAGGACCATTTGAGGTCGGATTTGAGAACTTTTGGTATGTATGAACTCGTGAGGAGATAAGGAACCTGTTGATGTGAAAATTTCTGAGTTTCGAGGAGTGGGCCCGGGGCTCGGGTTTTGGTAATTTCGGGATTTTGTGCCCGTTATTGATTGTTTTCGCTTGGGCTTTGTTCCCTTAGCATATTGTGATGTATTCGTTCTGATTTTGGATAGATTCGACGCGCGTGGAGGCCGATTCGAGGGGCAAAGGCATTGCGAGCTAGGGATTTCGCCGGTTCGAGGTGAGTAATGATTGTAAATGATATCCAGAGGGTTTGAAACGCCGGATTGAACATCGTAGTACTTTATTGAGGCGAGACACGCGCTGGATGATGAGCGTGGGGTCTTTTACTGTTGGGGATCGTGACTTGGTCCGTCCCGATTGATGATTTTACCGCATATTTGACTGAAACTTATTTGTTATCATCATAATTTGGGCTGATTGCCATATTTGGGCTTCGTGCCAATTATTTGAACCCCTTCGGGGATGATTGTTGATATTTCCTCACTGTTTTGATTTTATACTTGAACTCAGTCATGTATTTTCCACTGTTTTCAAAACTCAGCCAAGTTTATTTTGCTATAACACTTGAAATGATATTTCCAATACTATTTTTGGGCTGAGCATCGTGTTTTACCGTTGCCCGAGGGGCCTATGTGATTTTTGACTGAGTAAGGCCGAGGGCCTGTGTTGTGAGGATACTTTTGGATCGGGCTGCACGCCGCAGCAGTGTTATACTGATATTGATATGAGGCCGAGGGCCTAGACTTGATGCCACGAGATGGCTTGATATTGCGCTTGGACCGTAAGGGGCCCCTCCGGGAGTCTGCACACCCCCAGTGAGCGCCATCGACGATAAATGGATCGGGCTGCACGCCGCAGCGATATATGGATCGGGCTGCACGCCGCAGCGGTACTGGTACTGTTCTATGTGTTTACTTTATTTCATTTGTGTGCCATTATCTGTTGTCTGTGCTACTTCATGCAATACCTACCTGATTGCCTGGCATTATCTGAAAACTGAGTGTTGTGCCCGAGGGGCGAATTTCTGTGCTTATTTACACTATTGTTTTGCATTGAATTGCGTAACCGCTGAAAAAGTTATTTCCAAAAGAGGTTTAAACTGAGCCAAGATGTTTTTCTAAGGATTTCACAGCTTCACTGTTTTCTAAAAAGGGTTTTACACTGCTCTATACAGCGTGGCGGTTTGTTTTACGTGATTTCTTACTGCTCAGTTATTATTTACCTTTGTTACTCACTGAGTTGGAGTACTCACTTTACTCCCTGCACCTCGTGTGCAGATGCAGGTATTTGTTCACCCGGTAGCGGGTTTTGAGCTGATCGGAGGCTAAGTTTATCGGAGTTTAGCGAGGTGACTGCTAGCGTTCGCAGCACCGCATTTCTTCCTTATGTATATCAGTCCTATTTTGTATATTTCAGGCCTTGTAGTAGTATTTATACTCTAATAGGTGCTCGTAACTTGTGATACCCCGGTTTGGGCTGTGTTTGGGTTGTATTCCGCGCTTAATAAAGAAATCTCTGTTTAGACTGTGGTTATTTAATTATGTTAAAACAGTGAATCAATATTTAGCTATTCTGAAAAGGCGAAATAGGTTGGTTGGCTGGCCTTGTCTTCACGAGAGGCGCCATGACGATCGGATCGGGGTTTGGGTCGTGACATAAAATCAATTAGAGGGTAAAGACATTACCTTTTTGAAGTTCAATCCCCTTGAATTCGAGTTCTAGGGTTCCTTCTCTCAACAATGATGGCCCAATTGAATATCTAATGATATGGAGGGTTTACCCATGTTAATAAGATGTTGGAAAATTAAAATTAACTTAGAATCACCATTAGAACTTACCTTGGGTGGTGCAGGGACCCTTAAGGAGTTAGGTTTTTGAGAGCTTTTCTTTCTAGAGCAAGTTTTTATGTTTTGGGACTGTGGGGGACGAAATAGGGCTAAAAAGACGACTTTCCAAGTCGGCCACCACGTCCCAGTAGGCCTGACCGTAGTCCTGACCGCGGCAAATAGCTGGAGCACTGCCTCACGACCGCGGTCGCGGTCAAACGCGACCGAACGCGGTGGTTACGCACTATTCTGTAAAACGGGCATAACTTTTTGCACAAAGCTCTGTTTGGTCTCCACAATATATTGTTGGAAAGCTATTTCAAATTCCTACAACTTTCATATTTTTTTCCCAAATTCTTTACACATTTTCTCTAAATTCTGCTGGAACACAGACCTTCTGCAAACTTAGTCGATTTTGTCAAATCTATGCACCCCACTTTCCATCTTGATTTTGAAATAACTATTTTCACCCATAATCATCCCGATGAGACTTCACATGTCCAAAATATAACCTTACTACTCCTTTAACTCATTCATACCTAAGCCGAATTTACGGGGTGTTTCAACAAGTATGGTCTTCCCCGAGTAACTTATCGCAAAGTAACTTCCAACTGTCATTTAAACTCAACGGCATCATTTCATGAAGAGTAATATCAGAGTTAACATACTCAGTTATGTCTTTAAGCCCAAGGGCAGACCTAGACCATAAAATACAGATTCCAAGGAACCTAGTAACTTTTGTATAGACCCTGTATTTATATTAAGAAATTCACTGAATATTTGTAAAATTCAAAAGAAAAGATGGATCAGTAGTGTAAAAATAAGTAACTATGAGTCTTAAAAGGCAAGACACGTGTTACGCAGAGCACATGTGTCTTTATGACAATGAAAGAAGCAAAGTTACCAATTTTACTTTACTATATTATAGAAGAGCCAGTGGTTTCGACCTGCCTGCTTAATTGGCATTAAAATCTAAATTCAGGGCATTATAGTCATTTTAGTATTAGCTGCATTTCCACTGAGGCGCATGTTAGGTTATCGGTGCATATGTGGAGTTTATTCATACGGCCACCGCATAGTTGTGTTTGTACAGATCTTTTTCCATTCAATAGGCTCTTCACGTTCCAGTCTTCCATTTCTATACCCTGTATATGCAATTGAACTGGGCATGGCTTTGTTGTTTGTGTACTTGCAGATCATCCATCCATCACCCTCCAATTCAAACCTTGGTACTATCTTTGTCAAATCTATTGTAATCTTCGAGTAATTTATATTCTGCAAAATTTGGTGTCAAATTGTTCTTTCCATCCAACAACGTCTCAGAGAGGTCGAGATGTTTTGGAGATTTAAGGGGGTTGCAGTGAGCAATTTTTACGAGGATTTTGCTCTCCTTCTTGGTCCTCCATGCTGATTGACCCCCATAGATTTTTTTTTTACTAAAGGGTTGTTGCAGTATTTTCTCAATCGTAGCTCAACTGATTCTGCACATGCATGTACTCACTAATTATTTTCTGTCAATTTTCTAGCAGGTAATGATATTAAGAACTCAATGAGAATAGAGAAAGGCTCAGTGAACAAAATTTCACAAGGTCAATAATGCATTTATGTTCTGAAAGAGTTCATGATGTTTTCCACAAGGTTAGATGGATTTAGTTATTTTCGGTTTTATCGTTTCCACTATTATCAATGTTAGTCATCTTTATATAAGCTGATGCTATAACTGAGAATCTAAAGAGCCTTTTTAGCATTGTCACTAATTTGTCCAATGAATAATTCCTTTTACCCATTTGTATTGCTTTCAATTCTCTTATATTACTACTGTTATTTACTTATAAAAGATTAAGTTCGTATTTTGACCTGCTTAGATTATTCTGTTCTTCACTTTTCTGTTGGACTTTATATTTTTATAGTTGAATGAAGGGGTCATTATGTTGTTAATGGATTTTCATTACATTGCTTATATCGCTATTACGATATGTTTTTCTTTTGAAGTTGTTAGATCAATTTTATTACATGATTATAGGAAGCTGGTGCAAATGTTTTCTTATGCACAATTGCAGAATGGCTTGAGCTAAAAGAGGTAGCAAAACCAAGAGTTATGTCCCAAAATGAAGGCTCAAGAAAGGCCTCATTTGGCGCCGGTGTCTCCGCTCATGTGTGTTATTATAACATACTTCATGAGCTTATGCTTGCTTTTTTGTGTGTGTGAAGTTAATTAGTGTAATTAGTGTGTCATTCTTTGTGTGCATTTGTGTGAAACAGGAGATGATATTTTGTGAAAGTTTGTATGTACACACAGTACACACACAAAAGATAATTTAAAACACTTTTTAACCTTTTAAGCGTAGTCCTCTGCAAGGAAAATACATTATACATAGTCGAAATTCTGAAAGTAAAACATCACTTACAACCATTTTTTACTGAATTTTTAGGAAAATTAACTGATATTAGAGTGATGTCTGTACTCCTGGCATTACTCTTAAAAGGAGAGATAGATATCTAAAGTGTTGTGCATTAGATCCATGAAAGACATTCATATATAGATAGCATAAGTGTGACGACAGTAAGGTTATTTTCTTTGTGATGTCTATGTATCAAGCTAAGAGGTCATAAATATCTAAGGTGTTGTGCATTAATTCCATGGAAGATTTGTATAAACCAGTAGCATCTCTTCTTCTCCTCGGGGAAAAAAATGGTTTTCTGCTTTAATTAATTTCTTGCTCCTTTGTCAGTCTGCTCATTTATCTCTTTTTTTGTTTGTTTCTTTTGCAGATAAGGAAACTTGATGAATCTCTCTTTCACAATCAGTTCTCTCAAGCGTATATTAGGGTCTATTCTCTGTCAGTGGTAGAAATCCTGGATCCAGTGTTGTGTTTATGCATTAATTTAACTCAGTTATCTACTGTATAGGTGGAGGAGTACGATAAGAGACGTAGCAAAAGTTATTCAGGAAGCAGGAGTCCTCGACGGAGCTATAGCAGCCAGAGCAGAAGGTTTAGTTTCTGATTGTCTTTTCCATCACCTTCAGAAAATTTAGCATGTTGACTAACAGTCATTCGTCAGTGTATCTCCTAGGGGTAAATACTCTCATCGCTCTGCGTCTCTCTCGCACTCCAGGTTTTTTTCCCATGCTCGCTCTGTTTCTAGGTACTTTCTTTGTTTCACATCAAGGTTTTTATATTTCTCTTATGCTCTGCTAAATTAATCATGTTTCAGGATAGTTAAAGAAATAGTTAAAAATAGTTTTCATAGTCCTAATCGCAGGATATGATCATGTCCTATTTGAATTCTTTTTGTAAGTCTATTGCTAGGTGCGGTGTGCTTAATAATGTTTTTTCTTAGGATCCTCCTTTTCATTCGTTTGAGCAGCATTCCCTTTTTGTGGTATTTTTATGCTTTGTTTAATGGAGATTTTGTATGAGGAATCAGCAGTTTGATTGTACAGTGGAAAATCTATGTTGAATTGGGAGTCTCTTTGTTGTTTAGATATTCAGCTCCTACGTCGTGGTTTTGACTGGATAAAGTAATGACACCATTGTTGGAGAAAGGGCTACTCACAATTTTTTATTTTTTGATACTTATCTGGAGAATGAATATCATCATTCTTGGAGCTTTTATTTGCTTTTTCTTCTTTCTGCCCCATGCAAGACTTTAGGTCACATTTTTGTTTCGTTACGTTTTGGTGGCTCTGTCTGATCACGATCAAGCACTTCTCATTGTTTGAAGTTCCATTTTCTGGAGATATGTAGAGTCAAAAAGACTCGCTGTGTAGTATCACCAAAATGTTTAGAATTAGACATCTAAAATGTCTCTCTTACTCACTGTGTAGTATCACCAAAATGTGTATAGAATTCGACATCTAAAATGTTTCTCTTTATCTTTCAAGAGCTACAGAAAGATAACACAATCACTGAAATTAGTAGGAATAGCAATGACCATATAATTATATAAAATTAGAGGGATATGAATTGGATACTTCGTGGAATAGATGGATGAGGGATTGAGAATTTGGTGCTATTAGAATTACCTAGGAGAGAACAATATACTTTTTAGATTGGTCTGGTATGTTGGCAGTTCTGCAGCAGGAAGGAATCAGAATCATATTATAATCAAGGCTTAAAGTTAAAAGACGTTCCAAGTCTTAAACTTGAATGTTGTTCCAAATCTTAAACTTGAAAGTTGTTCTCAAACATCATTTAAATCATAGATTAGCCTAGCCAGAAAGCTTACTATTACTACTTAGATGGTTAATTAGTTATTATTTTCTAATATTGTCAAAATATTTTGACGATAATGTGACTGGTTAATCTTATTTTTCACAGATAATGTATGAGGAGGCAAGTTAAGTTTTGAATGATGCTTTTAGAAGTATAAGAACTGTTGCGTCATTTTGTGCAAAAGAGAAGGTCATAGAAATGTGCCACACGAAAGAGTGAAGGTCCATTGAATGCAAGAATAAAGAAATTTTTATTAGCAGGTAAGCTTTGGTCTGTCATTTGCTTCTGTGCGTTTTATATACAACCAATGTTTACGCGGGAGCCTATCTTATTTAGAGTGGCAAAATAAATTTTTGGGACATTTTCATGTATCTTTGATACCTCTTGTTACATATTTCCTTTTTTTTTTTTAGGCAGGATTTAGTTAAAGCTTCATAAGAGGCTAATTTGTAGTATTTGTAGCCTGACAATTTTTTTACTTCTGAGGATGGCATCTATATCCATGACCAGTGAAGCTCATTGGTGTCAAGTACGATCAAGAGGGGCTATGTGTCAAATATTTGCTATTCCAGACCAGAAATCAAGCAAAAAAGATTCAAGTCATGATTTTGGTATGACACTGGACACCCTGAAGGGTAGTATCCAAGAAGGCCAGATGCTTAAACTTTTAGAGACCTTTGCTTGACCATTTCCTGTGGCAGGGTGAATTGATAGTGAATTGCCGATTTGCTTTCGTTTCTTCTCTATCTTCTTTCTCCTGAAAAAATAGTTACAGAGAGAATTTGTACTATTGGGTGAATTATTGGTTGAGTATGAATGGCTGCAATTCATGAATTCTGGAGCATCTAGAGTTCTTAGTTGAGACATAAGTACGGCTTCCCTGTGTTGTAAAATGTAAAATTGCACGCCACAGCATTTGGAGTACCTTATTTTTCTCTTTTCCCCTAACATTGAAGCGTGAAGGCAGCTCGTAATGTTTTGTGGAGCTTACTATGAAGCATAGTTGATATTAGATTGTTCTTATCTTTTCGGACAATTTCTATATTATTATCTTAAAATTTTACTCAAAATCTAATTCTACTATCTAATAAAGGGGAGTTAGCACACAGCTGGACGACATGTTTGCTTGGGGTTGGAAGGATAATTTGGTCATTTCAGATAAAATGGAACATTATGGTAGGCTAAAAAGAAATATTACTGTAGCTGCTATATAAATTTTTGAGTACCTTGACTAAATTGACCTTTTTGCTTATGTCATAGTCTGTCACTGCACACTTCTCACATCAGCTTTGAATTTATCAATTCATCCTCAAACGATTAGAGATTTAGAGGCTGAAAGAAATGAGTAACGGGACATGTATCTTTAGTCACAGAAAATTCCATAATAGCTACAATTGATTTTCTTATTTTTTAAATATTTTGATAATACAATATCTAGTGTTAAAAATAGTAAATACTAAATAATATGTGAAGTCTTTTAAGCTAAATATAAATATGCTAGGCTACAATTTGAGAGTGACACGTCAAAAGTTGAGTAGTGTAAATGGTCTACATATTTATTTTTTAAGGAAGGGGATATAATTAACCTAATTAAAACTATTTGCATGTGAAATAAGTAGAAAAAGAGGACTCTTGTTCTTCGGTTTTACGTCAAATCAGACTCTATTTTACTCAGGGAAATAGTTTACTGAAATAAGGATTTTAATGTTAATTTTATATGATTATAGAGATATATATATACTAAAGTTGGATGATTTTAGCTTCAATTATTGATTATGAAATTTTATACCACTACTACTACTACTACTACTTTATAGGGGGGAAATTCTTAAAATTGAATGATGGGAAGAAATTTATGTTTAAAAAGAGAACTTAGAGACCTTAAAATGATGGGAACAAATGTAGTTATACAATTTAAGTTAATACGGATCAAATTAAAGTGTATTATTTATGTGAAATTTATGAGATTAAAGTACCAATTATTAGTCCCAGAAAAAATTTCGCATATTTCTAATACTCCCTGATCATGAGATTTCTACAATGATACTCATGGATTACCAATTTCACATACTTGCTGAAGTCTATAAATCCTTACATTTCACACACTTTTTTTCTCAACCCTGCCAAAACACCCTTTTCTTTAAGTTATTTTTTAGGGAAGGGAATATAAGCTAATTTAAACTATTTACATGTGAAATAAGCAGAAGAAGAGAACTCTTGTTTTTCGATTTTACGTCAAATTAGACTCTATTTTACTCAGGAAAATCGTTTGCTCAAATAAAGATTTTAATGTTATCTTTATAAGATTATAGAGATACATATAATAAAATTAGATGATTTTATCTTCAATTATTGATTATGAAAATTTATACTACTATTGCTTTATAGGAAACAAAAACTCTTAAAATTTGAATGATGGGAAGAAATATACGTTTAAAAAAGAAATTTTGAGAGCACATATGTCCAAATAATTGTGACGACCCAAAGGGTCATCACCGGATTTCTCTCTTTTTCCATGCTTCTGAGGCCTTGAAAACCTCATTTTTGCTTGCCTCGATTTGTGTGCGCAGTCCGGGCGCGTAGCCGGANTATGTTTAAAAAGAGAACTTTAGAGACCTTAAAATGATGGGAACAAATGTTAATTGTACAATTTAAGTTAATACGGATCAAATTAAAGTATATCATTTGTGTGAAATTTATGAGATTAAAGTAAATTAGCTTTTTAAATTTATTTATTTATTTATTTTTTTACAAATTGCATTAAATTAAACAACATACAAAACTTAATACTTAAGAAGCAGCAAACCATATTTATTCGAAAGTTAGATTTTTACTCACCAATTGGTTAATAAAAACAAAATGAATTAGGCAGACGATTGTAATAAGGAAAACTGAAACAATAAGTAGCATTTCAATATTTTAAGATTAATTATTACGAAACTATTGATTAGTTGAGCAGATTAATGTAATATTAATACCGATTTGACTTTTTTGACAATGATGGGCTAAATCATTTATATTAGGAAAATATTTTATTTGTGATAGATGAATTTTCAAATGCTATAGAAGATGAGAGACAATTACCAAAAAGAATTGATATTTAAATTATGGAAATAATTCCATAAGGTGGAAAAGAAAAACTCAGGGGAATGTACGAAGAAATTAACAGAAAAAAGCGAATTGAGGTTGGGCACAAAAAATACTAATGCAGCAAAAAAAAAAAAAAGAATTAACGCCTCTTGAATTTAATATTAATTTAGATGCATCCATTTTTATAATCTACAGGTTTATATTAAAACAAAACAAAGTTGATCAAAATTTATAAATTCAACTATCATGATGTTGGGCCCGTGCTGACACGGGCAATCCCAATCTAGTTCTACAATCTAATAAGGGGGAGTTAGCACACAGCTGGACGACATGTGTGCTTGGGATTTAAAGGATAATTTGGTCATTTCAGGCGTAATGGAA
>NW_017670413.1:616648-620602 GCF_001879085.1 Nicotiana attenuata | reverse complement strand
GAGGTAAGTGTTTGGTCTAACCCTAGCTTGAGGGAATAGGAGTAGAGTCTTATCTGTTAATTGCTATTTGTCGAGTACGGTGTATAGGCATGGTGACGAGTATCTATACACTGGTGTCGAGCATGACCGTGAGTCCTAATTTGCTAAATTGTCGAATTGGTAATTGTTATTTATGAGGACTTGGTTGGAAATCTTTAACACTGAGCCAGTAATTGTTGAGACTGAGTATTGATTTAATTGTGTTAAGTAGAGATTGAATGAGTTTGGTTATAGCTGGACCCCCCTTGCCGGGATAGTTTATTATATTATCTTGCTTGCCGGGATAGCTTATTATAACATCTTTCTCCCTTGCCGGGATTATATTGTGTATTGTGCTGAATGAAATGGGATCGTGTGGCGCGCCGACCACGAGATATTATGAAATGGGAGCGAGTGGTACGCCTACCACGTGATCTTATGAAATAGGAGCGAGTGGTACGCCTACCACGTGATATTATGAAATGGGATCGAGTGGTACGCCTACCACGTGATATTATGAAATGGGATCGAGTGGTACGCCTACCACGTGATATTATGAAATGGGATCGAGTGGTACGCCTACCACGTGATATTATGAAATGGGATCGAGTGGTACGCCTACCATGTGATATTATGAAATGGGATCGAGTGGTACGCCTACCACGTGATATGAGGAATTGGGATCGTGTTGCACGCCTGCAACGACAGGAAATTGAAATAAGTGAAAGTGGGTTGTTTTCCCTTATTCTGTGTTAGAAGAAATCGGATGTAGTTTCTTTTGTTGTTCCTGCTATTCTGTTTTAACTGCTACCCCATAAGCATGTTTCCCCCTCCAGCTTTAATTGTTTACTTTCCGCTATTATTTTGTTGTACTTGTATATATATCTGCACAGGTTTATCTCGTAGTCTGGTCTAGCCTCGTCACTACTTCGCCGGGGTTAGGCCAGGCACTTACGAGCACATGGGGTCGGTTGTGTTGATACTACACTCTGTGCATCTTTTGCACAGATCCAGGTGTTGGAGCAGCATTTGAGTAGCAGTAGCATTCTGGGAGCGAGCTTTCAGTCCAGGGATATTCGAGGTAGCCTTGCTGACGTCCGCAGGCCCGGAGTCCCTTCTGTTTTATTCAGTTTGTCATCATTTGTACCGAAGCAGATAGTTTTATGTTTCATTCAAACCTTGTATTTAGTACTCTCTAAACGTTCGTGAGTACTGTGACACCAGTCTTGGGTAGAGGATTTTGATAAAACTTCCGCATTTCTTTTATTTTAATTATATTTGAGACTTCCGCTTTATCATATTTATGTTTTGTTTTTTCATTAAATGGACGATAATCGCTAAAAGAAGTAAATTGAGTTGGCTTGCCTAGGTCCTATTAGTAGGCGACATCACAACTCCTGAGGGTGGGAAATCCGGGTCGTGACAAGTTGGTATCAGAGCACTAGGTTACATAGGTCTCACAACTCACGGACAAACTCGGTAGAGTCTGAGGGATCGGTACGGAGACGTCTGTATTTATCCCCCAAAGGCTACAGATTTAGGAAAGTTTCACATTTGTTCTTTCTTGACGTGCGGTTCTATTTCTCAAGTACCGATTGAATTTCTACGCTGTTCTTCCGCGGATGGCGAGGACACGCGCTTCTTCATCTACCGCTCAGCCGTCCGAGCCCCCAGCAGCAGCTCCAGTGGCGGAGCCTCAGGTTGATTTGGAGGAGGAGGTTCCAGCCCCAGCAGTCCCGGTGGGCCCAGCTCAGGTCCCAGAGGGGTTCATTTCCATCCCAGTTCTTCAGGGCGCTCTAGTCCAATTGGTAGGCTTCGTGGAGAGTGTCATTCGAGCGGGTTTGCTTCCAGGAGTTCAGCCAGCGGTGGTAGATCAGCCGGGTACAATGGCTCAGACCGGGAGTGAGATCACTTTTCAGGAGGCGGCCAATGTGGACCATAGAGTTGAGGTGGTCCAGCCACAGGGAGGCGGTCATAGGTCGGATAAGAGGCCCCGTCATGCAGGCAGATTCAGTGATACCTCGTCTGGAGGTAGAGGTACTTATGGTAGAGGCCATCCTCCCAGGCCCTTTCAGTCAGCTCCCCATGTCACTCATGGTACTTCAGGTGGTCATTCAGGTCGACAGGGTCAGCCTCAGTTTCCTCAGCTGCAACACTCGTGTAGATGTTATGAGTGTGGTGAGTATGGACACAACAGTAGGGTTTGCCCGAGGTTGAGGGGTGCTCAGCTGCAGCAGATGAGGTCTGGCCATGCTTATGGTGATCCGAGGCACATTGTTCTCGAGTTTATGGCAGCTTTCAGGCACCAGAGGTTCCATAGCCTGCCCAGCCAACTAGAGGCAGTCGCAGAGGTGTTAGAGGTGGAGGTAGAGGTCATAGAGGTGGAGTTCAGGCCGCCAGAGGTAGAGGCCAGCCAGCAGCCAGGCCAGAGGCTGAGTCTTCAGATGCAGACATTACAGGTACCATTCTGATTTGTATTAGAGATGCTTTCGTGCTAATTGACCCTGGGTCTACGTATTCGTATGTGTCGTCCTATTTTGCACCCTACCTGGTTATGCCTAGTGATGCTTTGGGTATTCCTGTTTATGTATCTACACCGGTGGGTGATTCTCTAGTGGTCGACCGAGTTCATCGTTCCTGTGTGGTAGTGTTTGAGGGTCTTGAGACCCGTGTTGATTTATTGCTCTTAGACATGGTGGATTTTGACGTTATATTAGGGATGGATTGGTTGTCCCCGTATCATGCTATCTTAGATTGTCACGCAAAGACCGTGACCTTGGCTTTGCCAGATTTGCCCCGTTTGGAGTGGAGAGGGACCCCAGGGCATACCACCCACAGAGTTATTTCATATGTGAAGGCTCGACGCATGGTCGAGAAGGGGTGTTTAGCTTATCTGGCGTATGTTCGTGATTCCAGCGCAGAGGTCCCTTCTATTGATTCTGTTCCTATTGTTTGGGAGTTCCCCGAGGTTTTCCCTTCAGACCTGCCGGGTATGCCGCCCGACAGGGATATTAATTTTTGTATTGATCTGGCTCCTGGCACGCAGCCTATTTTTATCCCTCCGTATCGCATGGCCCCGCCAGAGTTGAAGGAGTTAAAGGACCAGCTGCAGGATTTGCTTGAGAAGGGTTTTATCAAACCTAGTGTTTCTCCTTGGGGTGCGCCGGTGCTATTTGTGAAGAAAAAGGATGGTTCGATGAGGATGTGCATTGATTACCGGCAATTGAACAAAGTGACGATAAAGAACAAGTATCCACTGCCGAGGATTGATGATTTGTTGACCAGCTTCAGGGTGTAAAGGTGTTTTCAAAGATAGACTTGAGATCTGGCTACCATCAGCTGAGGATTAGGGCGTCTGATGTCCCTAAGACAGCATTCCGCACTCGGTATGGGCATTATAAGTTTTTGGTCATGTCATTTGGGTTGACCAATGCCCCAGCAGCATTTATGGAGTTGATGAACCGAGTGTTCAGGCCATATTTGAACATGTTCGTGATAGTCTTTATTGATGATATTTTGGTGTACTCCCGCAGCCAGGAGGAGCACGAGCAGCACCTTAGAGTGGTTCTTCAGACTCTGAGGGATAGTCTGTTATATGCCAAGTTCTCCAAGTGTGAGTTCTGGCCGAGTTCAGCTGCATTCCTGGGTCACGTGGTATCACCAGAGGGTATTCAGGTGGGCCCGAAGAAGATTGAGGCAGTCAAGAACTAGCCTAAACCAGCATCAGCTACAGAGATTCGGAGTTTCTTGGGGTTGGCAGGCTACCACAGACGGTTCGTGGAGGGATTTTCATCTATTGCAGCCCCGATGACCAGGTTGACCCAGAAGGGTGCCCAGTTCAGATGGTCGGATGAGTGTGAGGCGAGCTTTCAGAAGCTCAAGACAGCTCCGACTACGGCCCGGGTGTGTTTTGTCCACAGGTTTAGGGCCCGTATA
>NW_017670413.1:563580-614916 GCF_001879085.1 Nicotiana attenuata | reverse complement strand
GATGCTCAGTTAGGTCAACCCTTCGCGAACGCGGCTCCCTTCCCACGAACGCGAAGGGCAAATTTTGCCCAGTTAAATGTTAATTTTCAGAAACAGTAGCTACGGGATTCCTTCAAAAATACACGAACTCCCTTCTTCTCCAAGCACTTAGACGTCCATTGAGGCCTCCTTTCTTCAAGACCACTTGGGTTAGTAAATTCCAACTTGTTTTCTTCATTTTCCATCATTATTAATCAAACTCCAAAGCTTAAATCATGTAATTTAAGGTGTAAATTGGGGAAAATGGGTAGAACTAGGGCTTTTCAATTTTCTTTGATTTAGACCTCGTTTAGGGGTCGAATTTGAAAACAAATTGTATATTCGGGCTCGTGGGGGAATGGGTGACATGGAATTGGTTCGAACCTCGGGTTTTGACCAAGCGGGCCCGGGGTCGATTTTGGAATTTTTGGGAGAAAGCTTAGAAATTCATATTTAGGCATTGGGTTTAGTTTGTTTAGCTATTATTAATATTGTAAAGTCATTATTTCATAGATTTGCCCGAGTTGGAGCCGAATTCGAGGGGTAAAGCTATACTAGAGGCTTGAGTTGAGTTTGGAGCATTCGAGGTAAGTGTTTGGTCTAACCCTAGCTTGAGGGAATAGGAGTAGAGTCTTATCTGTTAATTGCTATTTGTCGAGTACGGTGTATAGGCATGGTGTCGAGTATCTATACATTGGTGTCGAGCACGACCGTGAGTCCTAATTTGCTAAATTGTCGAATTGGTAATTGTTATTTATGAGGAACTAGTTGGAAATCTTTAACATTGAGCCACTAATTGTTGAGACTAAGTGTGGATTTTTAATTGTGTTAAGTAGAGATTGAATGAGTTTGGTCATAGCTGGATCCCCCTTGCCGGGATGGTTTATTATATTATCTTGTTCCATTGCCGGGATAGCTTATTATAACATCTTTCTCCCTTGCCGGGATTATATTGTATATTGTGCTGTATGAAATGGGATCGTGTGGCACGCCGACCACGAGATATTATGAAATGGGATCGTGTGGCACGCCGACCACGAGATATTATGAAATGGGATCGAGTGCTACACCTACCACGTGATTTTATGAAATGGGATCGAGTTGTACGCCTACCACGTGATATTATGAAATGAGAGCGAGTGGTACGCCTACCACGTGATATTATGAAATGGGATCGAGTGGTACGCCTACCACGTGATATTATGAAATGGGATCGAGTGGTACGCCTACCACGTGATATTATGAAATGGGATCGAGTGGTACGCCTACCACGTGATATTATGAAATGGGATCGAGTGGTACGCCTACCACGTGATATGAGGAAATGGGATCGTGTTGCACGCTTGCAACGACAGGAAATTGAAATAAGTGAAAGTGGGTTGTTTTCCCTTATTCTGTATTTGAAGAAATCGGATGTAGTTTCTTTTGTTATCCCTGATATTCGGTTTTATCTGCTACCCCATAAGTATGTTCCCCCTCCCAGCTTTAATTGTTTACTTTCCACTATTATTTTGTTGTACTTGTATATATATCTGCACATGTTTATCTGGTAGTCTGGTCTAGCCTCGTCACTACTTCGCCGGGGTTAGGCCAGGCACTTACCAGCACATGGGGTCGGTTGTGCTGATGCTACACTCTGTGCATCTTTTGCATAGATCCAGGTGTTGGAGCAGCATTTGAGTAGAAGTAGCATTCTGGGAGCGAGCTTTCAGTCCAGGGACATTCGAGGTAGCCTTGCTGACGTCCGCAGGCCCGGAGTCCCTTCTGCTTTGTTCAGTTTGTCATCATTTGTACCGAAGCAGACAGTTTTATGTTTCATTAAAACTTTGTATTTAGTATTCTCTAGACGTTCGTGAGTACTGTGACACCAGTCTTGGGTAGAGGATTTTGATAAAACTTCCGCATTTCTTTCAGTTTAATTATATTTGAGACTTCCGCTTTATCATATTTATGTTTTGTTTTTTTCATTAAATGGACGATAATCTCTAAAAGAAGTAAATTGAGTTGGCTTGCCTAGCTCCTATTAGTAGGTGCCATCACGACTCCCGAGGGTGGGAAATCTGGGTCGTGACATCAAGCTTTAAAGGTTATGGTCGCAGACCAATGTGAAGAAGGAAGCCCGTGTCCACAACCCTTTCTCTGAAATGCGTCAATTATGGTTGCCAAGGAAATGATTAGGCATGGTTATAAGCCTGGGAAGGGGCTCAGGACATCATTGCAAGGTATCACAGAACCTATCACTCTGGCTGCTAGTGAGAAGTTCTTTGGTATGGGTTTTCTAGCTACACCAGCTGATGAAACATGGGTAAATGAGCGAAAGAACAATGGTTGGGTCTTGCCTAAGCCAATCACACATCTTTTCAAAATATTTGTTAAGCCCAAGTACATAGAAAAGGAAGATGAGGCCTTCACGGTCGAAGAAATTGAAGAAACATGTGGAGCTATAAGGCAGATGTTGTATGAAACCCACATGGTCCAGCTGGGAGAAGGCTCGAGCACCGCTGAGGTGCTGTACATGGGGCCCAATGCCAAGTTGCAAAACTGGAAGGCTACTCCATTCCCAGTCAGACGGGAATCCCGGTAGTCCAGTCTTGCCACCTTTTCTACATCACGAGTTATTCCAGGGTGTAACTCGGGTGTTTCTTTTAGTTTACTGTCTTTAAATTCCAATGTAAACCCCGTTGTCTTCAAATTTTAATGAAATTAAATCAATATTTCATTGTTTATGAATCTCTCTCCGAGAACCAAGAAAGAGGTTATGAGCTTGCTGGGAAGGTTGAACTACATCAACCGATTCATTGCTCAATTGACTTCCACATGTGAACCCATATTTAAGCTGTTGAAGAAAGATGCAGCGGTCAAATGGACAGATGAGTGTCAAGAAGCCTTTGACAAAATCAAAGAATATCTGTCAAATCCGCCAGTTTTGGTCCCACCCGAACCTGGAAGGCCTTTGTTTTTATATTTGACACCTTGGAGAATTCCTTCGGTTGTTTCCTCGGGCAATATGATGTGACCGGGAAGAAAGAGCAGGCAATCTACTATTTGAGCAAAAAGTTCACAAGTTATGAAGCCAAATATACCCTGTTGGAAAGGACTTGCTGCGCCCTAACTTGGGTCGCTCAGAAGCTTAGGCATTACCTGTTGGCCTACACCACCTACCTCATCACCAGGTTGGATTCTTTAATGTACATATTCCAGAAGCCGATGCCCACAGGGAGGTTAGCAAAATGGAAAATCCTTCTCATTGAGTTCGACATAGTCTATGTCACTCGCATGACCATGAAAGCTCAGGCTCTAGCGGATCACCTAGCTGAAAACCCTGTTGATGATGAATATCAGCCTTTGAGTACTTACTTTCCGGACGAGGAAGTAAATTCAGTTGAGGCAATTCCAGAAGACGTCAATGCTTGGAAAATGTTCTTCGATGGAGCGGTGAACACAAAAGGTGTCGGGATTGGGGCAATCTTGATCTCACCCATCGGTCAGCATTATTCAGCCATAGCCCGACTTCGGTTTTTCTGCACAAACAACACTGCCGAGTATGAAGCCTGCATTATGGGCATGATAATCATGGGAGATTCAAATCTGATCATCCGACAGGCTCAAGGAGAATGGGAAACTCGGGATGTCAAACTTATACCATACAGGCAACATGTGGAAGATCTTAGCAAACGGTTCAAATCCATCGAGTTCAGGTGTGTCCCTCGGTTTCATAACTAGTTAGCCGATGCACTCACTACCTTGGCCTCGATATTTCCATATCCAAGCAATGTCCACATTGACCCGTTGGAAATCCAAATCTGGGAAAGGCATGGTTATTGTAATACAGTTGAGATGGAGCCAAACGTTCAGCCTTGGTACCAAGATATCAAGATGTTTCTGAAAACAAAGGAATATCCAGAGCAGGCCAGTGGAGATAAAAAGAGAACCATTAGAAGGCTTGCCTGTGGTTTCTTCTTGACCAGAGAAGTGTTGTACAAAAGGACTCGAGATTTGAACCTTTTGAGATGTGTGGACGCCCAAGATGCCAGAATTTTCATGAATGAAGTACACGCAGGAGTATGCGGACCTCATATGAATGGATACGTTCTTGCAAAGAAAATCCTTCGAGCGGGGTATTACTAGATCACCATGGAAAAAGATTTCTTCAGCTTTGTCCGGAAATGTCATCAGTGTCAGGTACACGTTGACCTGATTGATGCACCTCCCTCAAAACTGCATCCTATGTCAGCACCATGGTCGTTCGTTGCTTGGGGTATGGATGTCATTGGGCCAATCGAGCCAAAAGCTTCAAATGGGCATAGATTCATATTGGTTGGCATCGATTACTTCACAAAATGGGTCGAAGCAATTACTCTGAAAGCTGTCACTAAGAAAGTAGTGGTAGACTTCGTGCACTCCAACATCATTTGCCGTTTTGGTATCCCTACAACTACCATTACGGACAATGTTGCGAACTTGAATAGCCATTTGATAAGGGAGACATGCGAGCAATGTAAGATCACGCATCAGAATTCTACCCCTTATCGGCTCATAGCTAATGGTGTCGTTGAAGCAACAAACAAGAATATCAAGAAGATTCTTAGAAAGACGATCCGGAGTTCTAGACAATGGCATGAGAAGTTGCTGTTTGCATTGATGGGATATCGCACAACTGTGCGCACATCGATTGGAACAACACCTTATATTTTTGTTTATGGCACTAAAGCCGTAATACCCGCAAAAGTTGAAATCCATTCTCTCCGAATCATTGTTAAAGCTGAGATTGAGGACAGTGAGTGGGTCAAAACCCATCTGAAGCAGTTAACCCTGATGGATGAAAAGCGAATGGTCGGAGTCTGTAGGATTCGCCACTTTGCCAAATCGAGGTGATGTAGAAAGATGTTTTTGAAGCCACGGAACACAAAATTTATTTCTAAAACAAGTGATGACCCTTTTAGGTCATCACAATTTGAAGAGGCAGCCCATGTCTATGCAAAAAAGAAAGGAATAAAATGGATTAGGAAATGCAAATCATTCTTGTTAGATCTGATTTTAATGATGAAAATAATATATTTTTTCTTTGTACAGGAACTCATGGATAACATTAAAGAATGAAGAAATCGATCAGCAAAGATCAAGGAACTCATGGGATGGCATACAAGATTGAAGGAATCAATTAGAGGATATCAACGAAAGCAGATGTGATTAAAAGAATCATTGATACTAGCGGAATCAATTAAGGCTAAACTGAAGGAATCAAATCAATCAAAATATCGAAGATCTTGCAGGATAATCAATAAGTATCTAAATTTGGAAGGATCAAAATTCAAGGATAATCAATCAAGTATCTAAATCTAGAAGAATCAAGATTCAAGGATCGCGCACAAGGGAAGTCATTAAGGCCTCTCATCAAGTTAGAGCCGTTGCGGAATAATCTTATTCTTGGAAAGAATCAATCTTTTTCCAAGGATCAAATCTCTTGGGTTTACAAATCTCTCTAGAATTCAATCCTCTCTCAAAGTATTTAAACTTGTATCTGTACCTTAGCACATATACTTTTATTGAACCAAATACCCTCTCTTTGTTCTATTGCAAACAAACATTCTAGCTCAACTAGACCTACTGTGTAACAAGTTAGAGAAGAAAGAGAGAACAACAGTGGTGAGGCATTGTTTAAAAAAGAAACGAGCGATATAGGAACTGAGCTATTGGTGTAGATCACACCAGTCACTGTGTACTCGAGAAACTCATTCGCTGAAAGAGAACTCCCTTGCGACCCAAGGGGACTGAATTAGGATTCACATTGAATCCGAACCAGTATAAAAATTCGGGTGTCTTTAATTCCTGCATCTTAAATTATGCTCTTACTGTTATCACGTTATTATATCTAGTCTACTAATTATAAAACTAGTCAACTGATAGCGATTAAATTTAAAAATAAATAATTCACAACACCCTACCCCCCTGTAATGACCCGACCGGTCGTTTTGAACTTTTGCGCTTTGATCGCCAGTTCTCGGGCGTGACTTGCCCCGTGTTATGAATTGTGACTGATAAGACTGTTTGTTTTGGTTTTTAGGAAAATTTGGAATGAATTTGAAAGAAACAGTTCAGTTGAAAGCTTCGAATTTGAAAGGTGTGACCCAGAGTTGACTTATTGGCATATGAGCTCAGATCGGAGTTTTATTGATTCGGTTAGCTTCGGGGGATGATTTGTGACATGGGAGCGTGATCAGAATTGATTTTGGAGGTCCGGTGTAGGATTAGGCTTGAATTGGCGAAGTTAGTATTTTGACGAATTCCGGTTGATAGGGTCGGAATGAAATTCCGAGAGTTGCTGAAGCTTCCTTAGGTGATTTTGGATGTGTGAGCAAAATTTCAGGTTATTCAGAGGTGATTTGGTTGGGTTTTTGATCGAATGCGTGTTTCGGAAGTTTTTTAAGAACTTAGGCTTGAATTCGATGTAATTTGATGATTTTGGTGACAGTTGAGGTGTTTTGATGATTGGAGCAAGTTTGAATAATGCTTTAAGATGTGTTGGTGCTTTTGGTTGAGGTCTCGGGGGTCTCGGGGTGATTCCGGATGGTTATTGGAAGAATTAGAATTTTGGTTGCAGCTGAAGGATTTGGGCTTCTGGTATTTTCACATCTGGGGTTGGTGGACCGCAGATGCGGCGCCGCAGATGCGGGTGATTCATCGCAGAAGCGAAAGAGGGGCAGATGTGCTGAGACCGCAGAAGCGGTAGGGTTACCGCATCTGCGATGTCACAGATGTGGGGATTTAGCCGCAGAAGCGGATTTGATAGGTATGTAAGGGACCACAAATACGGAAGAGTGATCGCAGATGCGAATGTGGCCAGTTTAATTGATTTCCGCATAAGCGGAGTATTAACCGCAAAAGCGGTACCGCAGAAGCGGTTGGTGAGTCACAAGTGCGAAAATGTCTGGCAGGCCATATATGTTATTTCATTTCGCGATTTTGGGTTATTTCACCATTGTTGTCTTCGACCTTGGAGCTTTTTGCGCGATTATGAAGAGAGGGATCAAGAGACTTCGTCAAGGTAAGGAATTTGGAACCTAAAACTCCATTATATGGTTGTATTTCTTGAATTTAGGACTGTAATTGAAGGAATTAAAGGGCAGAAATTGAGGATTAGGTCTTGAGTTTAAGAGGTCTTTAAAGAGGGATTTGATGGGTCATTTGGGCTCGGATTTGGGAATTTTTGGTATGTATAGACTCGTGGCGAGATAAGGAATCCGATGATGTTAATTTTCTGATTTTTCGAGAAGTGGGCCCGGGGCTCGGGTTTTGGTAATTTCGGGATTTGTGCTTGTTATTGTTTGTTTTCGCTTGGGCTTTGTTCCCTTATCATATTGTGATGTATTCGCTCTGGTTTTTGATAGATTCGACGCGCGTGGAGCCCGATTTGAGAGGGCAAAGGCGTCGCAAGCTAGAAATTTCGCCGGTTCGAGGTAAGTAATGATTGTAAATAATGTCCTGAGGGTTTGAAACCCCGGATTACTCATCGTGGTGTTACTTCGAGGTGACTTGCACGCTGGATGACTAGCGTGGGGTAGAGCACCGCTGGGGATTCTGACCTAGTCCATCCCGAAAAAGTACTTTAATGCGCATTTGATAGTTATTTGTCTGATATTAGTGTGTTTTGGGATGTATGCCATGTTTGGGGCCTTGTGCCGACCTGTTGAGACCCTTAGGGGCATTTTTACTATTTTTCCTCACTCTATGTGTTGATAGCACATCCTCAGTCATGTTTTACCTGCTTATTGTTTAAAAATCTGGTTTTATAACCATACTTCTTAAATAAATGTAAAAGACTGTTTGGGTTGAGTTCCCTGTTTTACTAAGGGTCCGAGTGATCGTGAGTTGATGAGTGAGAGTCTGATGGTGAGGCTAATGACTGAGAGAGGTCGAGGGCCTGGCTGTGAGTATTATATATTTATATGGATCGTGCTGCACACCGCAGCAGTATACTTATATGGATCGGGCTGCACGCCGCAACAGTATATTTATATAGATCGGGCTGCACGCCGCAGCAGTATATTTATATGGATCGGGCTACACGCCGCAACGGTATATTTATATGGATCGGGCTGTAGGAGCCCCTCCGGAGTCTGCACACCCCCAGTGAGCGCAGTCGACTATATATATGGATCGGGTTGCACGCCGCAGCGATATATGGATCAGGCTGCACGCCGCAGCGGTTACTATATGATACCTATTGAGCGTAAATGCTGAGTTCGAGTACTTACTAGTAAGAGTTGAGTCATGAGTGACAGAGGGACTAGCCCGAGGGGAGACAAATATACACATGCATATGAGTGATGTCTGCCTGAGAGGCCTGTTTTTGACTTATTGATTTCACTCCTCTTTAAAACGAGTTTCTATCGAATATGTTGATTTACTGACAATTTATTCACTCACCTTTATATTGAGCCTCTGTCGGAAAGTTGAACAAATGTTTTAAAACAACTTTTATTTTAAAGTGGGATTTTGATATGTTCAGAAATTAATCTTTGAATAGGTACTTGGTTATTTCCACCGAGATTTTAAGTCATGAAGTGCTTATGATTACTGTTTTGCCCAAGGGGCCGATTTTGACGTTAAATATCTATTATTATTTAAAATGGTATTGAACCCCTACTGAAATTGCTGGAAAGTATTTCAAAAAGATTTTTACTAAATGCTGGATCTTAAAAAGGAAGGTTGAGTCGTATTATGATCTGAAAGCTTGGTTTGCTTATTGAGCCTGACGTGATTGTGGATTCATTGTTTCCTACTGCTCAGTCTTTATTTACTCTTATTGCTTACTGGGTTGGAGTACTCACATTACTCCCTGCACCTCGTGTGGAGATTCAGGTATATTGGAACCCGATCGCGGGTGTGGATTGGTTCAGACGTGGAGTCATCAGAGTTAGCAGGTGGATGTATGACGTTCGCAACACCACTCCCTTTCAGACATTGCTATTACTGTATTTAGTACATTCTCTTAGACTTATTGTTGTATTCAGACCAGGATAGATGCTCATGACTACTGACACCCCGATGTCGGGCTTGTATTTTATTCCACATTGGCACTTACAGAAGTTGTTATGAAATGTTGTTAAATTAAAGGCTTAAAATGATTTTTAATTCTTAAAGGATTAATGTGAGTGTGGTGTTGGCTGGCCTTGTCTTCACGAGAGGCGCCATCACGACCAGGCCAGTTTGGGATCATGATAGTTGGTATCAGAGCCTAGGTTACTAGGTCTCACGAGTCATGAGCAGGTTTAGTAGAGTCTCACGGAGCGGTACGGGGATGCCTGTATTTCTCCTCGAGAGGCTGCAGAACCTTTAGGAAAACTTCATATTCTTGAATTCTTATCGTGCGTCCTTGATTCAGCTTGAAAATAAACTCTTGAAATTCCTTCCACACGTATGTATGCGCACATGAGCGCTCAGTATCAGATGTGCCTTGATGGCTTATGATTCCCCAATCGAGGGACGAGATGTAATCTCTGTGAGTATGTTGGTCCAGTCTGGAGGATTTGAGGCCGGATCTTTGCCCATGGCTTGAGCACCGAGGTGCTGATTGTGTAAACACGTAGTTTTGAACTTATATGTTCGGTATTGTCCCTATTAGTGGAAGTGACGATTGGATAGCCATGCGATGAGTATTTTGGTACTTCGAGATGTATCTATGTAACTTGGAAGTGACGAAGAGAGTTTGTTGGATGATAAATAAACTATCAAGTGTATGATTTCCATTGTGATTGGACGTGTAGCTCCGACTTATAGGTGCGTAAAGAATCTTTTCATGTTTCCAACTGAGAGTGGAGTAAATTTCATGTTGTGGTGTAAGTTCAGGCTCAGGAAGACTAATTGGCTGTGTAATTAAGAAGTACGTGTGGAAATTTGAATTTTTGGGTCGCTTAAGAGCGTGAGCTTAACTTTTGCGGGGATGAATGCGAGGTTTGCAGAAGATTTACAGCACTAGATGATCTGTGTTTTCACAAACTTGTAAGTGATTTGCGGTTAATCTCACTATGGTATTGTGGCATCAATAGAGTAAAAGTGTTATGAGTTATTAAGTGTATCTTGATCTATGGCTTCGAGCCAAGTGGGGGAGTCTGCTGTGAGCAATTGATTGCACGGTTAAGTGTTATATTAGTTCCAGTTTGGGGCATGCGAGTGAATTAGCTATAGCTAGAATAAAGAAAAGTTTTGACAAATGTTACATTGTGCTTCATGGGGAGAGAGAATCACAAGATGTCTTAAGTTGTGGATGGTAAAGAATGCTTGGTGCATAGAGCAGGAAGTTGTTTGGTTGCATTGGGATGAGGATTTCATTTTGCGGTATCGGAGTGCCAATGAGGCACGGGTGGTTTTGTTCGTTAGGCCAGGTAACTTGTAGTTTGAATAAGACTGAATGACTTTCGAGAATGGTTCTAATGTGTTCAAGATTCTTCAGGGAGCAATCGGGTATCTC
Source organism: Nicotiana attenuata (assembly GCF_001879085.1). Taxonomy (NCBI): domain Eukaryota; kingdom Viridiplantae; phylum Streptophyta; class Magnoliopsida; order Solanales; family Solanaceae; genus Nicotiana; species Nicotiana attenuata. The sequence continues at coordinate 604,427 of NW_017670413.1, read as the reverse complement.
AAGGTTGTGTATGTGGTTAGAGACTGTGTTTTCATTGGAAAGAGGTCAAGACTTGTGGTATTTTTATGTTAATTGTGGGATCATATGTATCGGTATCTGGAAGGTAAAGGTAACGAATTCAGATTCGCAGGGAGTTCTTAGAGTAAAGTATTCTGGAATGTGATGTTTCTTGGGATATTGAGAGAGTATTCAACGGCTTATGGATTTTAGACAGTGTGGTCTAATTAGAAGGATTCAGTCCGGCGGCTGAATTTGTGCAGACGGAATTGGGAAAGTTCTTGTTGATTTCTACCATAGTTGGAAGGTGCATCTTCTACGAATATGAGAGGCATGGGAAGTGTAATGGTTTTTCTTCTAGATGAGATCAATGGAAGTTCTGGACTAGTTGAATGCGTAGATGTATGTGGCTCGAAAGGGAGATGAAAGTTTTCCTGTTATCCTCGGATGGTATGGTATATGCAGTGAGTTGTGGAGGATCAAAATTTGCGTGTATGAGGTTTCAGTTCAGTTCAGAAAGGAAGTTTATAACACTCTTAGGCAGCGGGTAGCCTCAGATGATTAAGGAAATGGTACTGATAATTGGGAGTGATTTGACGAGAGTATATGTCTTAGAAAAGGGGTAAGGTGAATAAACTGATGATATTTTCATAGTATTGCGGCACTTTCTTGTTGGACCGACTGCTGATATTCGAGTCTGCTTGATGTCTTAGAAGAATTCTAGAATATCTTTTGTGGAATGATTGGATACCTGAGGTGTGATATGTATTCGGACGATGGAATTTGGGATCAGGTAGGGTGACTTGTGTGCTACACGGAATTTGAGATCGTAAGTTCTCATATTCAGGCTATGTTGTGATTCCAGATTGTGTGCATCAGCATTGTTTAGTGGCTGCCGAGATTTGGAGGACCGAGTGGATCCTTCTTTGCTGGGTATGTTAGATTTTAGATATGATATTGGGGTGTAGACTGGGCTCTTATAATGAGCGTTCTATCTTGAGTCGGCTTGGTTGGCTCCGAATGGCATTGTTGGGGGAGGTATTGATTCGACCGTTGTTGAGCTTATCAGTGATCCGGGGAGATCTATGGGTACCTTTCTGTGTTGTGAGTTGTCATGATTTGTCGGTTATAGGCACATATGGTGCGGTTCAATTTGGGTCTCTTAGTGGAATTCGAGCGGGAAGAGTAATTGAACGTTTCTTAGTGAACGACATATCAGTTATGTCCTATCGGGTTGCATGGCGTATGTTATTTGTGTCACCATGGGTGCAATGATTTGCTTTGGTTTCAGACATCAATTGTGCGTGGCTTTCGATTTTGAGCATAGTGACTTGAGGCGTTTCATGTGTAACAGTGTTTGGATAGGATCGCGCATTGTAGTGAGGCTGCATTGAGATATGACCTTTCGGAGTAGATTCATGTGTTCTATTTCTATGATGTGAGATGGGGTCTCAGCCTTGTGTTGTGATGGTACTAATGATCTTGAGGTACATCTCTTTCGTTTGAGTCATTTTTCATGATTTGAGTATGTTCAAATCATTTCATATTGGTGCGCGTATTATGCAAGTTGTGGATTAGGCCTGTATTGAGGTGTCATATCACCAGATGGTGTGTTGGATTTGAGGTGATCGTTGGGGTCACTAATGAATACGAACAGATTTGATTTTAGCCTGTTGGAAGGATAATATCGAGGTTTGGCTCGGAAATTTGGTGTGGTATTAGCCAAAAGGAAAGTGACTTCATGAATGGTTGTCCTAAGAGATTGTTACGGTTTATTGCATGTTTCATTTATCGTTGGCAGTATATTAAAGTGTTGGAATAAGACCTTAGTTGATAAGAGGTTTCTACCGGTATTCGGGTGATGTGGGAACCTGCTGTGAATAGAAGCTATCGTTTCGAGTGTTCGGGTTAAATAGTATATCATATGAATGCAGCTGAGGTTGCAGGTATGGGTTATTACAACTGGTTCTGGCTTATTCTGAGCATAGATGTGAGGTTCTGATCTTGTGTATGATTTCGGAACAGTGCAATGTGGTTCTATGGTTTATGGACTAGATGGGTTGTGAAATTTCAACTATGTTGTGTTATCGGACCTATGTGTGATAGGGTGACATGGTATCACCCCCGGGTATATGCTTGGTAAGGTTATTCGACTATTGGTTGGCTTTTTGAACGACTTTGGGTACGTTCGAGGACGAACGTGTGTTTTAGTGGGAGAGGATGTAACCACCCGATCGGTCGTTTTAAACTTTTCTGCTTTGATCGCCGGTTCTCGGGCGTGTCTTGCCCCGTGTTATGTATTGTGACCGATATAGACTGTTGGTTTTGGTTTTCAGGAAAATTTGGAATGAATTTGAAAGAAACAGTTCAGTTGAAAGCTTCGAATTTGAAAGGTTTGACCGAGAGTTGACTTATCGGCATATGAGCTCGGATCGGAGTCTTATTGATTCGGTTAGCTTCGGGGGATGATTTGTGACTTGGGAGCATGATCGGAACTGATTTTGGAGGTCCGGTGTAGGATTAGGCTTGAATTGGCGAAGTTAGTATTTTGGAGAATTCCGGTTGATAGGTAAGAATTTGATCCGAGGGTCGGAATGAAATTCCGAGAGTTGCTGTAGCTTCGTTAGGTGATTTTGGATGTGTGTGCAAAATTTCAAGTTATTCAGAGGTGATTTGGTTGGGTTTTTGATCGAATGCGTGTTTCGGAAGTTTTTTAAGAACTTAGGCTTGAATCCGATGTAATTTGATGATTTTGGTGATAGTTGAGGTGTTTTGATGATTGGAGCAAGTTTCAATAATTCTTTAAGATGTGTTGGTGCTTTTGGTTGAGGTCCCGGGGGCCTGGGTTGATTTCGGATGGTTATCGGAAGAATTAGAATTTTGGTTGCAGCTGAAGGATTTGGTGCTTCTGGTATTTTCGCATCTGTGGTTGGTGGACCGCAGATGCGGCGCCGCAGATGTGGGTGATTCATCGTAGAAGCGAAAGAGGGGCAGATGTGCTGAGACCGCAGAAGCAGTAGGGTGACCGCATCTGCGATGCCGCTGATGCTGGGATTTAGCCGCAGAAGCGGATTTGAGAGGTATGTCAGGGATCGCAAATGCGGTTGTGGGGGCCGCATCTGCGAATCGCAAATGTGGAACAGTGATCGCAGATGCGGATATGGCCAGTTTAATTGATTTCCACAGAAGCGGAGTATTAACCGCAAAAGCGGTACCGCAGAAGCGGTGGGTGAGTCGCAGGTGCGAAAATGTCTGGCAGGCCATATATGTTATTTCATTTCGCGATTTTGGGTTATTTCACCATTGTTGCCTTCGACCTTGGAGCTTTTTGGGTGATTCTGAAGAGAGGGATCAAGAGACTTCGTCAAGGTAAGGAATTTGGAACCTAAACTCCATTCTATGGTTGTATTTCATGAATTTAGGACTGTAATTGAAGGAATTAAAGGGCAAAAATGGAGGATTAGGGCTTGAGTTTAAGAGGCCTTTAAAGAGGGATTTAATGGGTCATTTGGGCTCGGATTTGGGAGTTTTTGGTATGTATATACTCGTGGAGAGATAAGGAATCCGATGATGTTAATGTTCTGATTTTTTGAGAAGTGGGCCTGGGGCTCGGGTTTTGGTAATTTCAGGATTTGTGCTCGTTATTGTTTGTCTTCGCTTGGGCTTTGTTCCCTTATCATACTGTGATGTATTCGCTTTGGTTTTGGATAGATTCGACGCGCGTGGAAGCCGATTTGAGGGGGCAAAGGCATCGCGAGCTAGAAATTTTGCCGGTTCGAGGTAATTAATGATTGTAAATACTGTCCTGAGGGTTTGAAACCCCGGATTACTCATCGTGGTGTTACTTCGAGGTGACTTGCACGCTGGGTGACGAGCGTGGGGTAGAGCAACGCTGGGGATTGTGACCTAGTCCATCCCGAAAAAGTACTTTAATGCGCATTTGATAGTTAACTGTCCGATATTAGTGTGTTTTGGGCTGTATGCCATGTTTGGGGCCTTGTGCCGACCTGTTGAGACCCTTAGGGGCATTTTTACTATTTTTCCTCACTCTATGTGTTGATAGCACATCCTCAGTCATGTTTTACCTGCTTATTGTTTACAAATCTGGTTTTATCACCATACTTCTTAAAAAAATGTAAAAGACTGTTTGGGTTGAGTTCCCTGTTTTACTAATGGTCCGAGTGATCGTGAGTTGATGACTGAGAGTCTGATGGTGAGGCTAATGACTGAGAGAGGTCGAGGGCCTGGCTGTGAGGATTATATATTTATATGGATCGAGCTGCACGCCGCAGCAGTATACTTATATGGATCGGGCTGCACGCCACAACAGTATATTTATATGGATCGGGCTGCACGCCGCAGCAGTATATTTATATAGATCGGGCTGCACGCCACAGCAGTATATTTATATGGATCGGGCTGCACGCCGCAACAGTATATTTATACGGATCGGGCTGCACGCCGTAGCAGTATAGCGCTTGGGCTGTAGGAGCCCCTCTGGAGTCTGCACACCGCAGTGTGCGCAGTCGACTATATATATGGATCGGGCTGCACGCCGCAGCAATATATGGATCGGGTTGCACGCCGCAGGGATATACGGATCGGGCTGCGCGCCGCAGTGGTTACTATATGATACCTATTGAGCGTAAATGCTGAGTTCGAGTACTGACTGGTAAGAGTTGAGTCATGAGTGACAGAGGGACTAGCCCGAGGGGTGACAAATATACACATGCATATGAGTGATGTCTGCCTGAGAGGCTTGTTTATGACTTATTGATTTCACTCCTCTTTAAAACGAGTTTCTATCGAATATGTTGATTTACCGACTGTTTTCACTCACCTTTATATTGAGCCTCTGTCGGAAAGTTGAACAAATGTTTTAAAACAACTTTTATTTTAAAGTGGGGTTTTGATATGTTCAGAAATTAATCTCTGAATAGGTACTTGGTTATTTCCACGGAGATTTTAAGTTATGAAGTGCTTATGATTACTGTTTTGCCCAAGGGGCCGATTTTGACGTTAAATCTCTATTTTTATCATAAATGGTATTGAACCCCTATTGAAACTGCTGAAAAGCATTTCAAAAAGATTTTTACTAAATGCAGGATCTTAAAAAGGAAGGTTGAGTCGTATTATTATCTGAAAGCCTGTTGTGCTTATTGAGCCTGACGTGATTGTGGATTTATTGTTTCCTACTGCTCAGTATTTATTTACTCTTATTGCTTACTGGGTTGGAGTACTCACATTACTCCCTGCACCTCGTGTGCAGATTCAGGTATATCGGAACCCGGTCGCGGGTGTGGATTGGTTCAGACGCGGAGTCATCAGAGTTAGCAGGTGGATGTATGATGTTTGCAGCACCACTCCCTTTCAAACATTGCTATTATTGTATTTAGTACATTCTCTTAGATTTATTGTTGTATTCAGACCAGGATAGATGCTCATGACTAGTGACACCCTGATGTCGGGCTTGTATTTTATTCCGCATTGGCACTTTCAGAAGTTGTTATGAAATGTTGTTAAATTAAAGGCTTAAAATGATTTTTAATACTTAAAGGATTAATGTGAGTGTGGTGTTGGCTAGCCTTGTCTTCACAAGAGGCGCCATCACGTCCAGGCCGGTTTGGGGTCGTGACACCCCCTTCTTGTACTTTCAATTCTTAGTCTAGTCAGAATATACAAAATCGCAAAATTATACTATAATAAACAGAATAACTAAAATACAAAAAGTACATACTTACGTTTCCTTAATATAATATAAACAGTAGCCATGCATGCATCCTCGATTTCTGTCTAGTTCTTTTAGAGTCATGAGTTTAACTCTAAAACAAAGAAATGGCAAATTTCAGACAAACTTAGAAGAAATGAGGAAAAGATTTACACAAAATTAGATCCTCTGAAAAGTAACTTTGGCCTCTTGTCATTGTAATCTGTATCTTGTTAGACTCTTTGTTGGAAAAATAATTCAAAGTTGTAGTAGGAAATCTTAAATATTTGGAATTTGATATTTTCTAGATTATTTAATTCAGGTCTAAATAGGATTTGTTGTTAGAATTATAAAAGAATATGTAATGACCAAACCGGTTGTTTTACTTTCTAGATCCACATTCCCCTAATTAAGACTTTCAGTATGTGCTTTTACTGTTTTATGACTTGCAGGGTAGCTTGGTTTAGGTTTGGAAGAGTTCAGATCGAAATTAGAACATTTAGTTCCTTAATAGTGGCATATGATGGCCATGTTTGACTTGAATTAACGTTTTGAATAAAGTACTCTAGAACTGAAATTTGATGGTTCCAATAGGCTCATATGATGATTTTGGACATGGGCGTGTGTTCGGATTGAGTTTCGGATAATCCGGGAGCATTTCAGCACTTAATGTTGAAAGTTGGCACATTGAAGTTTTTCAAGTTCTTTAAATTTTTTTTGGAGTAGACTTTGGTGTGATCGAGCTCCGTTTTAGTTTTCGGGCCTAGGAATAGTTCCATATGAAAATTTATGACTTGTACGCAAACTTTTGTGTAATTACGAGTAATCTAAGCATGATTCGGCGCATTCGAGTAAGTTAAAAATATTGAATTTCATAAATTGATTCAATTTGATTTTGGGGTGCAATTCTTAGTTTTGATGTTGTTTTACACGTTCCGAGGGTTCGAGCAGGTCCGTATTATGTTGATGGTGGTCTAATTGGACGGGGTCCCGAGTAGCTCGGGGTGAGCTTAGGACCACCTGGAGCTAAGTCCTAAAATCCGTCACTACTGGTTCTGGTTTCCTTCTTCGTGAAGGTCTGAGACCAGTGGCCTTCCCGTTCGCATATAAGAAGTTAGGGCTGAGGGTGGCACACTGTTGGTCTTCGCGTTCGCATAGGGAAGGGCTGGCAAGACTTTGCGTTCGCGAAGAATGTTTTTGAGGCATGGCAGAATATTTCCTTCGCGATAGCGAGGCCCTTTTGGCGAACGCGAAGAAGGAATGATTGTGTAGCGACTTGTTTTAAAAATAGGACTTAGGCCATTTTATCTCATTTTCATTTCCCTTGGCCGATTTTGAAGCTTCTTGGAGAGGGGTTTTCACCTAGCTATTGAAGGTAAGTAATTTTTACCAAATGTGAGTTTAATACATAGATTATGGGTAGATTTTAACATGTAAAATTAGGAAATTTTAAGAGTTTGTTAAAAAGACTATTTGAATTAAAAAATGAGACTTGACCACGAAAACGATTATGGAATTATGTAAAAATTGTATATTTGTTTTTGTGAGATTATGGGTAACAATTATTTACAAAAATTTCCAGAATCCGGAAACGTAGGCTCGAGGGTAAATTTTAAAATCTTTCAAATTGGGTTGGGTAATCACTCTAATAGTTAAATTATGAACTTTTGAACAACTATTGATTAGTTTGTACAACTTTTGGCTTGTTTCGGATTGTTCGGCAACGACTTGAGGCTTTTAGAGTGATTTGTGGATCAGAAATTGGACTTGGGAATGAGGCAAGTCTCTTACCTAACCTTGTAAGAGATAATTTACCCCGTAGGTATTTAAATTTGTTATTTTCATTGTGGGCGCTACGTACGCACGAAGTGACGAGAGTTCATGCGTAGCTAAAATTCATGTTATATCCGGGTAAACACAGTCTTTTATTATGCAATTACTTCCACTATTTGAACTCACTTTGCTAATTTAATTGCTTGAATTAATAAGTTAAAAAATTTGGTTAAACATAATATTAAAATCGAGCTTCATTCCTTAGAGAGTTGGCAGAAATATTTAGTCATTGATGTAAGTGTATATTCTTCTATGGGCTTACCTTAAAGTTGTAAATACATAACTCGGAGTACGGTTTCACTTGATATGTCCATGTGTGTGTGTGTGTCTATATATATATATATATATATATATATATATATATATATATATATATATATATAAAATGTGGCATACACATCAAGGAATATGTTATTATCAAATAACCTGTAACGACCCGACCGGTCGTTTTGAGCCCTAGCATGCCGTTCAGCAGTTTGAGGCCATGAACAGCTTCATTTCAGGCATTATGACTCGTACGCGTGGTCGGAATTAAGTTTCGGGAAGTTCAGAGTCGATTTGGAAAGAGAATTCTCATTTCGAAATCTTAAAGTTGAAAGAATTAACTAGGATTAGAATTTTGAGTAGACGACCTTGGAATCGGGATCTGAAGGTTCCAACAGGTTCATATGATGATTTCAGACTTGGGCATATGCCCGTACGAGTTTTGGATAACCCGGGAGCGTTTTGGCGCCTATTGTGGAAGTTAGCTTTTTAGAAGAAATTTCATGAGTTTGGCTTGAAGTGCATTTCAGTGTTATCGATGTCCGTTTGGGATTCCGAGTCTGTGAATAGCTCCGTATGGTGATTCTGGAGTTGGGAGCGCGATCGAAAGTGAATTTGAAGGTCCGTAGGTCATTTTTGAGCCATTTGGCTAAAGATAGAAATTTGAAGGTTTTTGAGAAGTTTGACCGGAAGTGGACCTTTTGATATTGGGGTTGGAATCCGATTCCGAAAGTTGGAGTAGGTCGTAATGTGAAATATTAATTGTGCACAAAATTTGAGGTCAATCAGACGTGATTTGATAGGTTTTAGCATCGAAAGTAGAAGTTGGAAGTTCTAAAGTTCATCAAGCTTGGATTAGGGGTTGATTCATAATTTTAGCGTTGTTTGATGTGAATTGAGGCCTCGATCAAGTCCGTAATGTGTTTTGGGATTTGTTGGTAAGTTTGGTCGAGGTCTCGGGGGCCTCGGGTTGATTCCGAATGATTAACGGATCAAATGTTGGAATTTTTGGACAGCTGAAGGATCTGGTTGCTGGTATAACCGCTTCTGCGGCGGGTGAGCCGCAGAAGCGGGAAGGGGGAGCCGCAGAAGCGAATTTTGGTCAAGGCTTGAAGACCGCAGATGCGGTCAAGGTTCCGCAGAAGCGGGACTGCGGAATGGTGGCCGCAGAAGCGGAAGAGGGCGACTTGGAGTGGACCGCAGATGCGGTCAGAGTTCCGCAGAAGCGGGACCGCATCTGCGGAAGGAATTTCACAGAAGCGAAAAGGGGCGGCCTAGGTATAGATACCCAATTTTTCCCTAAGTATTTTATACCCAAAATACTTCCAAAATAGCATATATGTGCATATATAAGCACACCCAAAAAAAAAAACAAAAGTTTTGGCATTTTTTTAATTTTTAAACCAATTGATTGCCTATTTTAATACAAAAAATACAGTAATTATTTCCAAAATTATCATTTTTGGGTGAATAACTTATTTTATTCTCATATTTACACCAAAATATAATTAAGGTGATTTTTGCATGTTTTTACGAATTTGTTTGGTATTTTTAAAGCAACAATTGCATGTAATTGCAATTATAGCCTATTTTGCGATTAGTAGCATTTTATAATTATAAAATTATTTCCAGTATTTTTAAATTAATATTTATATAGTATTTGTTTGCTGAGTGTTTTTTATTTACTTTTAAAATCATTATTACTATTTTTATAAAATAAAAAGGTGAAAATTGACTATTTAACACTTAGCCCATTTTTATTTCAGTTACAGCCCTTTCTCCTTTCGATTTTGGCCCTTAATTTGACCCAATTCCTCCCCAAATTAAACCAGCCCAATCCCTAAATTACCCGACCCCTAACCCGATTAAAAACCCACCCGTCTCCCCTTTTGATCAAAGCCTTTGATCATTTTGATCAACGGCCATAATTTCCCCTTTCCTTTTTTAAATCCCAAACCCCCTTGACCTAATTCATTTCACCTGAGACGCCGCCATTGAACCCCTTCGTCTCTCAAATCCTCTCGAACCTCTCCGAAACCCTAATCGCCTCCCACCTTATCTCACCATGTTTCCACCGGAATCCATGGCGTCTCCGGCCATGGATGGTCTGTACTCATCCTTTCTCGCCATCAGACCTAAGCTATTCAAGGTTTGGAGGCCTAACCTCGAGGGTTCTCCTTCAGATCCTTCTCAGATATGTAGATCCATGGCTTCTCCGGCCACGCTCCGGCATATTCAAGCACTAGAGGCCTGATTCCTGACCTCTTCGACCCAGGATCTGACTTGTTCTTCCAAGCCTTTCTCATTTCTAGGGTTTCTCAGAAACCCTAAGTTGTTCGAGGTTCTTCTCTGTTTGTTTTCTTAGATCTATGCTATATCGGTGTTCTACGGACCTTTTTAAGTGTTTTCCCCAAATTTTCCTTTAAAAACTCGTTTGTTTTCAATTTAGGGTTTCTGGAAGTTTTCCAAAAAGTCATTCTAATTCTTTCTGTTCTTTTTTTTTGTGTGTTTGTCTGTGTTATGCTTGTATGTTTTCTTTTCTACTACGCATGTGTTTGCTCTTCTGTCTTTCCTTCTATTATGCATGATTCTTCTATACACTTGTATCTTACTGTGACTCAGACTAGGCTCGCATGTTATCTCTACTATGTTTTCCTTCCTCTTCTACTATAGGTGTTTACTGTAAATTCTTTAATTTTGTTTGCTCTACTAGACTCTGTTATGTTCTTACTAAGCGTGTTTCATCTACCGCTTCTTAAGTTCGTATCACTCTTTCTCTCCTGAACTTGCTTAAGTTCCGAGTTTTCCAAAATATGTTCTTTATGCCTTAAATCAATTTTCTTTCTTTGATTGTTTCAAACCTGATATCACACTTGTTTGTTTCTCATGAGGCTCTGAAATAGATCCTTGAGTCTATTTTCATTGACTTGCCTTCTCATCTTTTTGTTTGATTCGATTTGAAGCCCTAGAATTTGGGGGTTTCTTTGACAAGTTGGATTAGGGTTCCACTTTGGGACCCTGGACTTTCAGGCTCACTATGAGTCTATAACTGAACTCGTATCCCTTTTGTTTATGATACTAAGCCTCTCAATGTTAGACTCTTTTGCTAAGTAACATGACGATCCCTTTTTGTTTGATCTGTCTGCTTTTTATATGAGAAACTCCTCTTTCAAAGTTTTGCCAACTAAGTCATTGATTCTGAAATCCCTTTAATAGGGCTGATGAATTGTCACTGATTTTCCTTCTATTGAACCTCCTCTACCTTTCTTGACTGGGTTCATTCAAATTGAACTTGTAATTTTTGTTTCATGACTGTTTAATTGATTCCCTTACCATATTTGGCACAAACCATGTACCATTGATTGTTTTCCTTAAATAACTTCTATGTACTTACCCCTTTTGTGCTACTTTGAAAGGTTTAATCAAATTTTCTTTCCTTAACTTATTTTCACCCTTTAAAATCAGAATCCCTTAAACAAAGGGAGTCTAATTTCAATGATATCTCCTTGCCTTCTTTATTTGTTTCTCTGCACTATAAAAGGGGCTGCCCTTCTGCACTTTACACACGACCAACACTCCAAGTCTTTTCCCTGAAATCACACTCACACGCATAAGTATACTCTTGCTATTTGTACTGTGGCCTGTTACAAGATTTCTGCTCTCTCTTTGCTTTCTGAAACTGGTATGTCCTAGTTTTAATTCTAGCCCCAACTCCAATGTGTTTACTTACCAGTTCTTATGTCCATGTTTACTTTAATGTCTGAAGCATTTAATCTTTGTACAATGTGCTTATGTCCTGCTCACTTCTTGTAATGAATCCCATCCCTATATCCCCTTATGTGCTTTGAGTTATGGTTCAAAACATGGCAATATATCTGAAGTTATTGTCCATGGATATGAACTGGACCCTTTGGGCCCTAAGCTTTTTCAGTTTCCCATCCCCATTCCCTTACTATGTGTGCTGAGTTAAAGCTTTGGCCTGACAGCATTCTAATTACTGCCCAGGCCATGGCTTGACCTTCAATAGGTCCTTACTCTCCAATGTTTGGCCAACAGGTTTGGTCAGGGGTGTGCCAGCCTACCTTATGGTTACATATGACCACCAGCCTGCCTTGGCACTCCCTACCCCTCTCTATTGCACTCGCACTCATTCTTATAACTTAATTTCTGCCCCTCTCTTGTAAGCCTTGCCTTGAGACCCCTGAGCTCCCTATGAACTTGGACACTTGAGGGCTGGCCCTTCCACACTGCACTACAACTCATTCTGATTAGCATCTTGGGCGTAAGCACTGCCTGGGGTTCGGAAACCCCTTGGATCTCTGAAACACCCTAGAGAAGGCCATTGAAATCTGGATCTCGGAAGTGGCTCAATCTCGTATTATTAGACACTAAGTCTGAATTAGGCTGTTCGGATGTAGCTGATAATTCCTTATGTACTTTTAGTTTCAGTTTTATTCTTCTGGTCTGTAATAGCTTGTATAAACTCCGGGGATTCTAGTAAAAAAGGGAGGGGGTTTACTTTTATGCACTAAGGGTAGAAAATGTGCCTATAGAGATTTATTTCTGATTTGTGCAACTTCACACGTAGAAAGCATGTCTATAGGATTTAACATTTGATTTCTACAACTAAGCATATAGAAAATATGCCTATAGGGATTTGCATTTCTGTATAACGCCCTTAGGCAAACAATTAGGCTTAACAAATAAGCACATAGATACCATGCCTATAGGTATTTGCATTTCTGTATAGCGCCCTTAGGCAAACAATTAGGCTTAACAAGTAAGCACATAGATACCATGCCTATAGAGAATTGCATTTTCTGCATATAATAACGTCATTAGGCAAACAATAAGGCTTAACAAAAAACATTTGCATATAGATACCATGTCTACAGTACTCCTGTTTAAAAGGTCAAAATCAGTTAATGCATAGAGAACATGCCTAAAGGAACTTTGAATCTGGGCCGTTTCATTCATTCAAAACAGCATTCACCTTTTGAAATTAGTATTTACTGAAGCTCGTAAAGTAACGGATCTTTTCTAAACGAATCTGCTTTTTTTCAATAAACTCATGAAACTCTTTTCCAAGTAATCTGCATTTTCTTTGAAGTTCATTTCTTTTCCATTAAACCTTTTCAAGAGTAGTACCTTCTTTTCTGAAACTCCTTTTACTCTAACTTTGCTTTATAATCAGTTTGTGTTTTAAAATCAGTAATTCTATCCAACACTTAGACAAAGGATTAATTAATCAATCAGATCAGTTTTAGACAACTGCATTCGAGCGAGCCTAATGTAGACTTTCCGTCTAAAAATATGTGTTGAACCAGTCCGCTCGTCGCTTTATTTAATTTAAGACCAAACCAGTACGTGTAAGACATGCTAAACTCTATGGCTTTATCTGATTTAAGGAGGCCTATTTGAGCCCTACTTGCTTATTTGCTTTCCCCTTTACTTGCTTTATGTGTTTTGATTGACGCCTTAGTATTTTGTCCTTTGAAAACTCCTAAAAAGCCCCCAAACCCCTCTCCCTTTAGGACTAGTAGTCCAAATGCCTCCGGACTGATAGGATTGGGACGGGTATTAGCATGCACTAAGTAACGAGACATTCCGCGCTTTAATACCTTAACGGGGTGGGAAGGGTAGAATATGAATATGATGACCACGCGATAACACCACGTGTATAAACGGTTACCGGGTGTTGTGTGGGGTGATCCATATTATTTATAAACGTAGGACCCCCCTCCCTTTACATGTTTATTTTAAAAAACTGCTTCTTTTCAAATTTCAGTTTCTTTAACTGTTACTTCCAGCAATTAAATAAAATTTCTCCCTCTTCACTCGTTTATCTTGAATTTTAAAACTGCTTTCTATGTAATATTTCAGCTTCCTTAAATTCGTTTTATTTTCAAGTTATTTGCAATTATTTTATGAAAACCCCTCATTGTATTTGTAATTCTTGCTTGTCTACTCATGTTTGATTGCTTAAAGTCACAATTATAACATTGTCGGAAACCACACTAGTGGATCTTGAGGGGTGCCTAACACCGTCCCCTCGAGATAATTTCTAGCCCTTACCCAAACTCTGGTTCTTCATCTCAAGTTCTTCCTTAAAGTGTCCTAATGCACTATAATCATTAGGTGGCGACTCTTCAAATCCAAAAACCCAATTCCCAAACGGGAATAGAGTTGTCTTTCCCAAATGTCGTAAACCCGATTTCGCGAGAAAAAGGGGGCGTCGACACTAGGGAGGACCGCAGATGCGGCATTTTAACCGCACCTGCGGAACCACAGAAGCGGTCAAGGGACCGCAGGTGCGGAAATAGCTGAGGCATTGAGGTCTTCTAAAATTCGGGGTTGGGTTCATTTCAACCCCATTTTCTTCCATTGGAGCCGATAGGAAGCAACTTTGAGGTGCCATTTTCATCACTCGTCATGAGGTAAGTAATTTATGCTAGCTTTGTGTTAAATACAAAGTTTATACATGGATTTATGCAAGGAAATTATGGAAAATTTGGGGTTTGAGGGAAGACCTAGAAATTCGATATTCTTGCATTTTGACCACGATTTTGGGTATGGAATTTAGAGAAAATCATATATTTGAGTTCGTGAGTTTATGGGTAAAGTTTATTTTCGAAAAATTTCGGATTCCGGGCATGTGGGCCTAAGGGCGTTTTGGTTAACTTTTCGATGGGGCTTAGGAATTTTTATAAATTAGATTGTGATGAATAGTTGAGCATATATTAATGGATTTGCGTAGCCGTTGGCTAGTTTTGGAGCGTGGTGCATCAATTAGAGTCTTTGAAAGGACGTGGAAAGCCGGTTTGGATCTTCGGAGCGAGGTGAGTCTCCTTTCTAACCTTGTAAGAGGGAACTTTCCCCATAGGTGAATTAATTGGATATTTGCTCCTAATTGTGGGGGTTACGTACACACGAGGTGACGAGAGTCCGTGCGTAGCTACTATTATGCTATTGTCCGGGTAGTCTAGGACCCAAAAGCATGCTATACTTGGATTAATTGTAAACTTATTGATGGCTTGAATTGCTTAAATCACCTTGGATCAGTAAATGAATTTAAAAAGGGATTAAACGTTACTTTCTCGAATTGTTAAAAGAGAATTGGTTTTATTTGGATAATGTCCCCCGATAATTCTTGATTGACTGTTTGAGCATGTGTCTCTATGTGTACCTGCGTCGCATGCATGATTCGCGAGCAGAGTGTGTGTTTATTTTATGTTGACCGCGTCGCAGGTTAGTTCGCGAGCGGGGTAATAGATGCATCTATAGGCGCGTCGTCGACCCTCAGCAAGTGCACATTTTATTTTTGTTGGAGCGGGCTGTCAACCTCGGCATGATTTGCGCATGATATATTGTCGCCAGAGAATTTTAAATGTGAAAATTTGCCTTTTTTGGCTTGATATAAATTGATAAGATAATGAAAAGTAAACCTTGAAAATCCTTTATTATTTGTCGAAGGTGTTTTGCCTGTTTCCCGGCTTTGTGAGTTAGAACTGCTATATATAATCCCTGATTTCCTCACACTTTTAGTATATTATTACTTGACCTCTAGTAAGTATTGAAGTCGACCTCTCGTATGTACTTCTTCGAGATTAGACGGGATGCTTGCTGAGTACTCGTTGTTTTCGTACTCATACTTCACTTGCTGTGCATTTTTGTTGCACATGTTTAGGGGTGGCTAGTGGCTTAGCGGCATAGCGGCATGGTTAACCCGGAGACTTGGTGAGCTATATTCCTTTGAGGCGACCCGCAGCTAGTATAGTCTCCTTCAGAATTATATATATTTCCCGTCCATTGTATTCCAGATGGGTGATGTATTTTATTTCTTTATTAGTAGATGCTCATGCACTTGTGACACAGGGTTCTGGGATGGTTTCCGAAAGATTTGTACTAATTGTTTATCATTTAATTTAAATTGAAGTAGTGATCTTTTTATTTATGAAAAATTGAAGGAAAATCTTAGTTTTCAAGATGGTTAAAAATGAGAATTTAATTAAGAAATTTGGTTGGCTTGCCCGATGGCAGTGTCCAGCGCCATCACGACCCTTAGTGGATTTTGGGTCGTGACAACATGGTATCAGAGCACTAGGTTCCTAGGGTCTCACGAGTCATGAGCCAGTCTAGTAGAGTCTCGTGGATCGTTACGGAGACATCTGTACTTATCCTCGGAAGGCTTTAGAACTATTAGCAGTACTTCCCTTCTTGATTCCTTATCGTACGATTTTATTCCTATAAGGCTTATGCCTTTGTTTCCTTCCTACTCAATCTTATGCGACGCAACCGCTTGTTATAAATCGAGAATTGAAGAACTGTAATGGTACTACAGATGTGATACGGGATATTTCTCCCGGTATAGGCGATCGGATTATTATCGTCGTTTGGTAGAAGGATATTTTATTGTTTCAGCCTGGTAGCGGTACTTCTGAGAGCTCTAGGGCTAGGCACAAGTTGCCATGATGCTTATTAATGACAATTCTGCAGTAGCGATATGATGGCAGGATGTTGACCACGTGTCGGGGCGGTGAATGACTTGGAGGGAGGCTTACTCGGGGCATATTCAAGAGATTCAGTGTTTTATTCCCGGCAGGGGAGAAAGGTAGTCGAACTAAGGATGGTCAGATGTGGACTGTTGGAAGTAATGAGACTTGGTATTCGCAAGTGTGGTGGAGCTTTCTTCTATGATGGGGTGTTGTTGTCCTAATTGAATGTACTAAGTTTGTCGGTGTTATAATCCTCTACAATTCGCCTTTGGGGCAAGCTTTTGGGAGATAGTATCGGAGATACGACTGTCAGATATCGCAGGGTGCGGTGGTTCAGGATTGAATCGGCAATTCTAAGATAGATTTTATTTAAGGCAATAATTGAGCAACAAAGTATGAGGAAAGACATGAGGAAGTGTCAGGGCGAGTATAAGAGGCCAAGGGTCGAGTGATCGATTAAGGGGATGAGTTCCGCCAAAGTGGGAGAGTGGCGGAGTTGCATATGGGCTTTGCGGTGGGATGACCACGTGCCTTAAGGAGAGTTTCGAGTCATTTGAGAATGTTAGTGATTGATGATTGGGGTCTACGGATTTAATTTGAAGTATGGGCTATTATGCGGCAGGAGATTTGATATAACGAAAAGGAGCTGCCTAAAAGAAAGAAGGATGCGGCATAACTTTGAATTGGAAGGTTGTTGCCGCACATTTAGGTGATGTCCACGAGGGATGAATGGACTTGTACAGCTAGAGAGTGAGCTCGGACTCGGGATGGGTCATTGATGTCATAGTGATTGTATCCCATGCAGTAGCATTGGAAGATATCGGGAAGTGATTTCCATAGGTAGGTTACCCAAGTGAGCAGGTTAGCAGTCGCGTGGTTGGAGAGGCTTCTGCGAAGAATTCTATCGGTTGTATAGCAAAGAGATCGGTTGTGCAAATGTGTTTGATGAGTCAGAATATAAGAAGGGGGTTTTACAGAAAGATTTCAAGAACTTTTGCGGTTGATTGTGTAAGGTTATGTCAATAAGAGATAAAGAGGATGGGTGAATTCCAGATTTGTGAAATCATGGCTTCATGCTAAGTGGGAGAGTCCCACCGCTTATGATTGGGTTGCATGGTTAACTACTTGCGAGATTTTTGGCTATTAGCATATCGATGGGCTATTTCAGCTAAGGGAAAGGACCATAAGTGGTAATTTGAGCAACAGAAGTATTAAAGGTGGGCTATCGTTGGCCTTATTGGCCCATGTTCAAACTTGGGGAAAGATTCAAGACTTTGCTTTGTATAGATGCGGGTTCCAAGGGAAGTGATTTGGCGGGTTCTTCACCAAGGGGGTATTCATGTGATGGAAGACTCATGGAGTTGATTATATTCGGAGCCAGGTCAGAGCGGGTGGCCCTCAGCAACGGTCATGGTAAATTCACAAGATGAGGCGTGATGCCTAATGATTTCGAGCGTATAATTACGGGTAAGAATCAAGCTTGTTAGCAGCCTATGAGAAGAGGCACAGGATGTTCTGTGATGTTTTGGCTTGCGATGTAGCAATTGGGAGGTGTGAAAACAGTTCGTGGGATTTGAGACAGCATGGTCTCATGATTCAAGGTCACTCGAGATGAGTGCAGATGGAGTATGTTATGTGTTGGATGGAGTTAGTATCATCTCTAAGGCAATCAAGGATAAATTGGAAGAAGATAGATTGGTTAGCCATAATTGAGTTGGCATATTGGGGGTGGAGATCAGTTCCTTCTGTGTGATCAGGTTATGCAAGTGATTTGTGACGGTGCGTATGAGGCTTGTCAGCCGCCGTGATTGATATTATTCAGAAGCATTCTTCTGTTATGGCTTGTTATGTGGAAGTGGATTCCGGAAGGGCTATGGTGCCTTAGGCCACTACTTAGATGTGTGCATATTCTACGGTTATAAAAATTTGCCTGTATGGTTCTACGTTTCTCCTGAAGTGAGTTCAGTGAAAAGCTTTTGTACGATCAAGTGTTGACCGATTAGTGGTTCCGGAGTTATGATACTCCCTCCGGTCCACAATAATTGTCCAATTTACTTTTTGATTTTGGTCCAAAATAAGTGTCTAGTTAGGTAATCAAGAAAAAATTCAATTTGTTTTTACTCTTTTACCCTTATGTGCATATCCCTAAAAAAATTTCTCTCTCATCACATTAACTTACTAAAATTAAATAAGCAGCATCTGAAAAGTCTTTCAAAGACTCGAGAACAACTTCAGTAATTGAGAAGTCACTCAATCTCCATGGATATCAAAGTTGAGGAACAACTTGAAACAATTCAAGACTTGAAGGAAATCAAAGTTGATGACTCAATGAACAATGAAATTAAGAAGATTGATGAATCAATAAGCAAGCTGGAAATTCTGAAGGCTAGCAACTCCAGAAAGGTTAAAGATTTTTCTTTTAATTTAAACAAATTTCCTGATGAAAGCGAATCAGCGTTTGAAGATGAAGATCTACAATAAGTAGTTAGGACTATGTTGAAAATATATCTTCCTACATTTTATTAGCATAATTATATTTTGTTGCTGGGCGTCATTATTTTCTTTGTCTTATAGTAGCAGCTATGTCTCTTATAACTTAATGAGTACAAACTCATGCGGTCGACCATGCATGACTGTAGTGTTGCACGATTGAATTGACAAGAAATATCAACCAAACAGCTTTCTTTTTGTTAAATGAGCTACTAACATTTTCAGCCAACTTAAGAAATTAAAATTACATCATCAAACTTTCAAAAGTCAAAACACCACTAATTTGAACCATCTAAATAACTGAGAACTTCTTGTACCAATGAAGTATCACATTTTAGCTGTGTAGGTAGTTGGCCTTTCCTTTCTAGCATAGCTTTACTAAGATGGGGAATTTTGTAATCATTACAACCTTTTGCTCGCATTATTTCTACCATGCATGACTGCAGTGTTAGAAATATATGATTTGACTTTGTTGTGGAAAAATCATCAAATGACTTCGTAACTGCAGTAAGTAACTCATCAACAGTTGTAGGTGACTCCTTATGCTGCAAGGACTGAATAGCTCTAAAAAAAACCAGATCTAACACGTTCAAATCTGGAGAATTGGGTGGTTGATTCGTTAAACGAATGTCAAACCCATCTTCTGTCGCTACTTGGCAAAATTCTTCATCATCAGGTTGGATGTGTGTTCTAGCATTATCCTGTTGAATAAATATTGGCTGATTTAAGTCTTCTCTCGGTCACTTTTCTTTGATAGCGGGAATGACTTTTTCAATCAAATATGACCTTACTATATCTTTTGTTACTAAAGTTATTGGTTTTGTCTCAAGAGTGCCAGCTGCTCTATTAGCACTGGCTCTTCTAGCGCGTTCATGTGTTACGAAAGGGAACACACCGATTTTTCCTGAGAAGATCTCATTCCCTTCTACATCGAATCTTGGACGAGCAACAGCAGCTAAAAACATAACCTTACATATGAAACTTTTGCTTTTACAAGTGTGTAATGGAGTTAATTCATCCGGAAGCAAATAATAATTCTCCGATTTTTTGGTCATATAGAACCACTTCTCATCGATATGCACAGTGTTGAACATGTCCATAAAAACTGGATCATGTGGTATGCTACCACTATCAAGCATCGACAAGCAAAATCGCAATCGAGTTCTTTTGTTTTCATCTTTTAGATACGGCTTTATAGCATTTGAATGTCTCTTTATTTGTCCTGACTGAAAACGCATAATCAAAGTGGACTTACTCACATTCATCGCATAAACTAGAGATTCGAGAGTTGTTCGATTTTCGTAAAGGGACATCACGTATCTGATTTAAGTTAATTTCCACCCTCTTACGACCACAATTTCTTGGCTTTTTACTACATGCAGTTTCAGAAGTACCTTTACCACGATTTGATAGGTTCCAGATACGTTGAACTGTTTTTGTGCTAGTTGAGAATTTTGTTGCCACCTTCTTTGTCACTCCATGCCTCAAAAGTCCATTGAAATTTTTATGCAGTAACATCTCATACATAGCTATTTGTTCATCGTTGCTTAAATTTCTTTTTGTCTTTGGTTGTGATAGTTCTTCATTTGCCTCTGTTTAAACAAATTAAAAAAAAATAGCTTATGAAAAAATAAAAATAAAATAAAAGGTGTCTTAAGTATTTAAAAAAGTGTAATTACCAGAATTTATGGTTCGTTCTTCTAGTAATGCTTGCAATTCTCCACTCAGTTGTGTGTCATCTTCTTCATCGGGATTAAGATTGAGGTCGGGAAATGCATCTTCATTAAGATCAGGTAGTACTCCACCAACGTGCCCATCCTCAGATTCCAAAGGAATGTTTAGATTAATTTGAAGTGCATAAATTTGGTGCTTTTCCATGTTAGCCATGTTTAACAATAACCTGGAAATTGAGCTTCATTTTATAAGATAGTTTTGGTGGGAAAATTTGAAAACTTTTGCTCCCGTAAGCTTTTTCAATTTTAGCAAAAGTTTCAAATTTTATTCTAAATAATGTAGTGATTTGAGAAGAGCAGTAAATGCCACTACAATCATGTGCCCAATATTTAATAAGGGTAGTTTAGTCATACTAGGTAATTTTATATATGATTTAGTATTTTCCTAATGGGCGTGCTAAAAATAAATTGGACACTTATTGTGGCCCGGAGGGAGTAAGAATTATGTTTTACTGTACATTGGCATGTCGAGTGCAGTGAGTAGTATGGAATTTGAAGTGAGAATCAAGGTTGCAGTTCGGTGTGGACAAGGATGTCACAAGCTCGGATGAGCAGGAAAGGAGTTTCGATGTTTAAAGTAAGTTGGTATTGTCTTCAGCGTCATCTGAGATCGGTGTTTTGTAAAAAGGGCTTGTATCATGGATTATGATTCTTGATCGCTTTTTAGCATTAGTGCGGCCGGTGATTTGGAGGTAAGACCTAGTTATTTGTTATGGTAGGTTGTGGGAGTGTATCCCACAGGAAGATTATATAAATGTGGCACGTAGTCACTTGATTGATTAAGATTTAAACCAAGCATGAATATTTGTGATGGTATCGTTAAATTGAGAATATATGCCTGGAGGGCACTCAGTTACTGAGTTGTGGACTGTGGATGAGTACTCCGGTTATGACGGTTGTTCTTGTGTGTTATGAGAAGAGGGAAATTAGTATGGACCTTTGAAGGGTTATTGTCTTAGTTTGATACGATCAGGATCGACTTGAGGTCGGTGGATGGATCTAAATGTGGATATGAGCTCTATGTCAGGCCAATTGTGTTAATTTCAGCAAAGCCCTCCTTATGGAAGAATAGTCGGGGTGCTATGTGGTCGTTAGCTATATCGTGTAATGATGTATTGCGTCGTGCGAGTTGTGAGACGGCTTGGTGAATTTCTTATGTGATGAGGATCCGCGTAGAAATTATGTTATATGAGCAAATGGCTCTCGAGATTCAGATTGTGTATCGCACCTCAGTTGTGCTTGAACTTTGTAGCTTATAGCGCTATGTGTCCCCTAGGGGATGGTATTATGCACTTAGTGTGCTTGTGACCGAAGTTTGATATTTCATTGTAATGAGCAAATTTAGCTCGATGTGCTTCTCCTTATGTGAGATCTATATGTGGATCAGGTGGCACGCCGCCATGGGTATGTTATTTGGATCGGGTTACGCGCCGCAACAGTGTGATGTTGAGTATAGTTTTCTATATGCTATTTTTGTATGTCTTGCTTCCTATTTTCTAAGGAAAGTCCGTATTAGTGCGGGAGTTAGGTAATTCCTTCCAGAGTTCGTTTTCCTTTGTGTCACGTTCGTATTGGTGGCCTATTGGCGCATGGTAGCATCATATGAGATTTTTGATAATGTCTAGGATGGATTATTGCTTGAGCAGTTGTATCGGATGAGAAGATATCCCTTGATCTAGGATCAGTACAATCCAGCTATATGAAGTATGTTATGGAGGTTATACCATTATTTAGTTCAGAATGAGGTGATGGATTTTGTTGGGGAAGGGGGGTACAGACCTAATGATTTGTTGACTCGGCAGTTGATTATGAATTTCTGCACATCTCTTTCATCGTGGCGGTATTGTAAAGGTTAGCGTAAGACCTGTGTATGCCATGGGGTGCAATGGGAGCATTAAGATAGTAGGATTTTGACTAAGTTGATCAGAAAAAGTTTATTGTGGTCCGGTGAGTAAAGTGATGCTAGGTGTGACTCAGCAAGGTTATGCAGCTATGTTTGGGTACAGCGTGTAGTGATTAATATGGTAATCCTATGGTGGAAACAAGTCGGGCATAGAATTCCAGAGTTCGGAATTGGGCTTTAAGGCGTATCTGCTTGAATAAAAGAGAATATCTTCAGAATTGATCAAGCTAATATGCTCAACTGAGTTGTGGTAGCACGGGAAGGTACATGAGAAGTTAAACAGCGATTTCAGACCACTCCAGTGTAGTTGTCAGCACGTTCGAGGACGAACGTATGTTTAAGTGGGAGAGAATGTAACGACCCGACCGGTCGTTTTGAGCCCTAGCGCGTCGTTCAGCAGTCTGAGGCCATGAACAGCTTCATTTCAGGCATTATGACTCGTATGCATGGCCGGAATTAAGTTTCGGGAAGTTCAGAGTCAATTTGGAAAGAGAATTCTCATTTCGGAAGCTTAAAGTTGAAAGAATTAACTAGGATAGGAATTTTGAGTAAACGACCTCGAAATCGGGATCTGAATGTTCCAGCAGGTTCGTATAATGATTTTGGACTTGGGCGTATGCCGGTACGGGTTTTGGATAACTCGGGAGCGTTTTGGTGCCTATTGTGGAAGTTAGCATTTTAGAAGAAATTTCATGAGTTTGGCTTGAAGTGAATTTCAGTGTTATCGATGTCTGTTTGGGATTGCGAGTCTTTGAATAGCTCTGTATGGTGATTCTCGGGTTGGGAGCGCGATCGGAAGTGAATTTGGAGGTCCGTAGGTCATTTTGGAGCCATTTGGCTAATGATAGAAATTTGAAGATTTTTGAGAAGTTTGACCGGAAGTGGACCTTTTGATATCGGGGGCGGAATCCGATTCCGAAAGTTGGAGTAGGTCCGTAATGTCAAATATGACTTGTGCGCAAAATTTGAGGTCAATCAGACGTGATTTGATAGGTTTTAGCATCGAAAGTAGAAGTTGGAAGTTCTAAACATCAAGCTTGGATTGGGGGTTGATTCATAATTTTAACGTTGTTTGATGTGAATTGAGGCCTCGAGCAAGTCCGTAACGTGTTTTGGGATTGGTTGGTAAATTTGGTTGAGATCCTGGGGGCCTCGGGTGGATTCCGGGTGATTAACGGATCAAAAGTTGGAATTTTGGACAGCTGAAGGATGTGGTTGTTGGTATAACCGCTTCTGCGGTGGGTAAGCCGCAGAAGCGGCCCTGCAGAAGCGGGAAGGGGGAACCGCAAAAGCGGATTTTTGTCAAGGCTCGAAGACCGCAGATGCGGTCAAGGTTCCGCAGAAGCGGGACCGTATCTACGGAAGGGTGGTCGCAGAAGCGCAAGAGGGCGACTTGGAGTGGACCGCAGATTCGGTCAGAGTTCCGCAGAAACGGGACCGTATCTGCAGAAGGCATATCGCAAAAGCAAAAAGGGGCGGCCTAGGGAGGACCGCAGATGCGGCATTTTAACCGCACCTGCGGAACCGCAGAAGCGGTCAAGGGACCGCAGGTGCGGAAATAGCTGAGGCAGTGAGGTCTTTTAAAATTCGGGGTTGGGTTCATTTCAACCCCATTTTCTTCCATTAGAGCCGATGGGGAGCAACTTTGAGGTGCCATTTACGTCACTCATCATGAGATAAGTAATTTATGCTAGCTTTGAGTTAAATACAAAGTTTATACATGGATTTAGGCAAGGAAATTATGGAAAATTCGGGGCTTGAGGGAAGACCTAGAAATTCGATATTCTTGGATTTTGACCATGATTTTGGGTATGGAATTTAGAGAAAATCATATATTTGAGTTCGTGAGTTTATGGGTAAAGTTTATTTTCGAAATATTTCGGATTCCGGGCACGTGGGCCCGAGGGCATTTTGGTCAACTTTTCGATCGGGGTTAGGAATTTCTATAAATTAGATTGTGATGAATAATTGAGCATATATTAATGGATTTGCGTAACCGTTGGCTAGTTTTGGAGCGCGGTGCATCAATTAGAGTCTTCGGAAGGACGTGGAATGCCGGTTTGGATCTTCGGAGCGAGGTGAGTCTCCTTTCTAACCTTGTAAGAGGGAACTATCCCCATAGGTGAATTAATTGGATATTTGCTCCTAATTGTGGGGGCTACGTACGCACGAGGTGACGAGAGTCCGTGCGTAGCTACTATTATGTTATTGTCCGGGTAGTCTAGGACCCAAAAGCATGCTATACTTGGATTAATTGTAAACTTATTGATGGCTTGAATTGCTTAAATCACCTTGGATCAGTAAATGAATTTAAAAAGGGATTAAACGTTACTTTCTCGAATTGTTAAAAGAGAATTGGTTTTGTTTGGATAATGTCCCCCGATAACTCTTGATTGACTGTTCGAGCATGTGTCTCTATGTGTACCTGCGTCGCAGGTTAGTTCGCGGGTGGGGTAATAGATGCATCTATAGGTGTGCCGTCGACCCTCGGCAAGTGCACATTTTATTTCTGTTGGAGCGGGCCGTCGACCTCGGCATGATTTGCGCATGATATATTGTCGCCTTAGAATTTTAAATGTGAAAATTTGCCTTTTGTGGCTTGATATAAATTGATAAGATAATTAAAAGTAAACCTTGAAAATCCTTTATTATTTGTCGAAGGTGTTTTGCCTGTTTCCCGGCTTTGTGAGTTAGAACTGCTATATATAATCCCTAATTTCCTCACATTTTTAGTATATTATTACTTGACCTCTAGTAAGTATTGAAGTCGACCTATCGTCTCTACTTCTTCGAGATTAGAAGGGATACTTGCTGAGTACACGTTGTTTTCGTACTCATACTACACTTGCTGTGCATTTTTGTTGCAGAGGTTTAGGGGTGGCTAGTGGCTTAGCGGCATAGCGGCATGGTTAACCCGGAGACTTGGTGAGCTGTATTCCTTCGAGCTGACCCGCAGCTAGTAAAGTCTCCTTCAGAATTATATTTATTTCCTGTCTGTTGTATTCCGGACGGGTGATGTATTTTATTTCTTTATCAGTAGATGCTCATGCACTTGTGACACCGGGTTCTAGGATGGTTTCCGAAAGATTTGTACTAATTGTTTATCATTTAATTTAATTTGAAGTAGTGATCCTTTTATTTATGAAAAATTGAAGGAAAATCTTAGTTTTCAAGATTGTTAAAAACGAGAATTTAATTATGAAATTTGGTTGGCTTGCCCGACGGCGGTGTCCGGTGCCATCACGACCCTTAGTGGATTTTGGGTCGTGACACAACCAATATACCGTATGATTGCCTTTGTCGTATCTATTCTATTGATGAGCTTGTTTGTGGCTGGAATGTCCATTCGCATGAGAATACCAAAGGGGAACATTACAAGAAAGAATTGTGTGATGACCCAAAGGGTCATCTTTTGTTTTAGAACTTGATTCCGTATTTTGTGACCTTCAAATTATATTTTTGTTCTCCCTCGATTTGCGTGTGCAGTCCGGGCGTATTTCTGGAAAGCATTTATGTGGAAATTTGACAAAAATAATAATTTTTGCCTATAAAAATTTATTATAGTTGACTTCGGTCATCGTTTTGAGTAAACAAACCCGGACTCGTATTTTGACTGTCCCGGTGGGTCCGTAGTAAAATATGGGACTTGGGCGTATGCACTGAATCGGATTCGGAGGTCCCTAACCCGAGTAATGAATTTTTATTAAAATTATAAGTCTGAAATCTAATGGTTTAAAGAAATTGATTAATGTTTGATCTCATTGGTATCGGGCCCCCAGTACAGGTTTAATATTGTGAGCATGTGATTTTTGCCCTATACGAAATACTCCTATAAAATCCCAAGAAAATAGATTTTTCTGTCAATTATTTTCCATTTTAGGAATTTTTCTATAATTTTATTTAATTGTTTGCATTTTTGTGCATGTTTAAATTTTATATAAATCATGAAAAATGCCAACAAAAACCATGCATTGCATTTAGGCTTTATTTTTACATTTTTTAGGATTAATCAGTAATTGCATGTTATATAAAAAATTAAAAAATCACAAAAATAGCCCATTTTTACATTTTTTCTTTAGGTTATTGAGTTTTCTCTTTAATTTAGAATTAAGTGACTTTATGATTTTTATAACCAGATAATTAGTTTTATTTTGTAATTTAGATTAATTTAGGAATTTAGTTTTGGTATTAAAGAAAAAAAGAAAAAGAAAAAAGAAAACAAAAAGAAAAGAAAGGGAATAAAAGAGTTTAATTGAAAAGAGGATTCATTTTCGAATTTGGGCCATTTCCTAGGCCTAAACCCGTTCCAAAATAACCCACAACCCAAGCCCAAACCAACCTCACCCAGTCCGTCTCCCTATAGTCTGAACTCTGAAACGACCCCGTTTTTTTCCCTCCTAATCACAGCCGTTGGATCTCTATGATTTAACGGCTCGAAACTTGCCTTTCATCAACTATAAGTCTTTCCTAAGACTACTTAAACCCCCCCCCCCCCCCCAAAAAACACCTAAACTCCGTTCATTTCATCTCTCACCTTCTCTGACGAGAAACCCTAGCCGCCCCATCATACCTTCGGCGGCTCCGCCGTTGACCACCCGCCGGAAATCGCCCACGACGGCGCCGGTAGTCCAATCCCCACCAAATTAACACCATGAATCCNCCCCTTAACCTCCTCATTCCAGATCTCCAACTCTTTTCCCTCGAATCCCAGCCTAAACTCTCGAATTTTAGATCGAAAATTCGGCCAAAACCTTAACTGTTCCAAACACCCCCATCTTCTAACCAGGAAACCACCATAACCTCCTCATCCTATATCTATCACCAATTGGTCCAAAACCCTTACCCATTTGCTCTAATTTTGGATCTAAACTCTGAAAGAAAATACCAAACCCTAAACTGTCCTTTTCTCTTTGATTTTGTGGTTTCAGGCTCGATTTGAGTCAAAGTTTATGCTTATCGATTGTTCTTGACAAGAACAATCGATTAGCGTTAGTTTTGGCCTATTTCGAGACCACCAGATTCCGGCCGAGTCTGCACTGACCGGCCAAGCTTCGTCAAATACCATCATCCTTTAATTTGCTCTATTTGTTCAAGTTTTCCGTCAAAAATCAGTTCGTTTCAGTTTCCTCTCTTCTTTTCTTTTAGTTGGTTATTTTTATTTTTTAGGTATCAGTCTTGCTTGTTTTGATTATTGGCTTGTTTGAATTTCAGTAAAATAAGTTTACTTAGTTAATCGTTTTAATTAAATATAGTTCGATGCATTTAGGATAATTAAGTCAGTTTAGTTTAAATTAAGGGTTTGTTTCTTTTCAATTGGTTCTACTTCTGAGTTGGCCGCATGGTTTAGGTTCTCTTTTTCTTTCTTTAGTTTCTAGTTTCTTTATTTGTACGTAAGTTTTAATAATTTTCCTTTGAAACTCATGCTAGTATTAGGTTTAAATTTTTTCTTCTGTATTTGTTTTATTTCTGATTCTGCTCATGGCAGATGAATTTAGGTTTAATTTTAATGGGTTGGTTGCTCAATAATATGTTCCTTTGATCTTTACTTGTGTGTTAACTTTTGTCTTGTGGTGTTGGTTCTGATTTACCAACAAATAGGAACCTTAGGGACTTAATTAAACAAAAAAAGTCTAGGTAGAGATGAAATAAGCAGAATTTAGAAGGGCAAATTGGGGTTTTATATTGAGGGAAATATCAGAATGTTCTAAGAATACCACAGCTCTCCCTATCCTTAGCATAAAATGCTGGAATTGGATAAGAAAAGGACGGACAATTGTATAGAAATGTTGTACTATTCTGTAGTATAAGGAATTAGGTCAGAATATTCCTTTCTTTGGATGCTTTTTTGTGCACTCTATAAAAAGGAAGCTTTCCCTCACTCTCACACACACACATTTTCAGCATTATTCTCTGCACAAAAATCTTTGAAAACAAAATCATATTTTTAGAACTTCAAAGAGCATTTTCAAAAGTTTTCAGCTACTGTCTCATTGAGAAGGAGTTTTCATTCTTTTTCTGAGTTCCACCTAAATCATAATACATTTTCTTTCAAAGATTCTGGGATTTTGGGTTGCAAAAGGGTTTGAATTTGAAGCTGTGATGCTGCTGGTTATTGGTTACTGTTCCATTGACTGCTTGTTTGGGCTTTCTTTGCTGTTTTTTCTGAGGATTCACAGCTTTGTTTCTATTCTTTGTAACCAGGTATACTTTGAGCCTTGGATCATGAATGAAATGCAAACCTTCTTTGAAGAAGTGTATTGTTGCTGTGGAGTTTAGGATCCATGTTTAAATTTCATCTTCTTTTGATATTTTCAAGTTGTTTGACTTTTGTTCTTAAGATTCTTCCTCTCTAGGCTCTACCTAAATACTTTAAATTTGGCTATGTTGTTCCACGAACCAGCTAAGAAGCTTAGTATCGAAGTTCCTGAATATTAACTCTTTCATATGTTAAAATTCAGTCTAAATCGTTTAGCTTAAAACATTGATACATGTGCTTTAAGTTATTTGGTTGTCCAGTGCTCTCAGCTATGTACAAAGTATCGTGGATCTGTTTTGATAGTCAATAGTTTTCTTTTAGTGAGGATTTTCATGTGTGAATGTCTGAAATTAGATCATTTTTGTATTGATTTCAAGATGGTAAATAGCTCTAACAGTTTGTCTGGTTGTATGTTAAATTTTGACTAGTATGCTAAGCATAGAATACAGTATTTGGTTTTTAAGTGTATTCAGTTAATGTAACAACCCGACCACTCGTTTTGATCCCTAGCGCGCCGTTCAACAGTGATGCCATGAGCAGCTTCAATTTAGGTATTATGAGTTGTACGCGTGGTCGGAATTGAATTTCGGGAGGTTCGAAGTTCACTTGGAGAGGGAATTCTCATTTCGGAAGCTTTAAGTTGAGAGAATTGACTAAGATTGGATTTCAGAGTAAACGACCTCGGAATCGGGATTCTAGTAGGTTCGTATGATGATTTCAGACTTGGGCGTATGCCCGGATCGGGTTTTGGATGACCCGGGAGCATTTTGGCGCCTATTGTGGAAGTTAGCATTTTGGAAGAAATTTCATAAGTTTGGGTTGAAGTGAATTTCAGTGTTATCGATATCCGTTGGGGATTTCTAGTCTGGGAGTAGCTCCGTATGGTGATTCTGGAGTTGGGAGAGCGATCGAAAGTGAATTCAAATGTCCTGGAGCATTTTGGAGCCATTTGGCTAAAGAGAGAAATTTGAAGGTTTTTGAGAAGTTTAATCGGAGGTGGACTTTTTGATATCGGAGTTGGAATCCGATTCCAAAAGTTGGATTAGGTCCGTAATGTCAAATATAACTTGTGTGCAAAATTCGAAGTCAATCGGACGTGATTTGATATGTTTAAACATCGAAAGTAGAAGTTTGAAATTCTAAAGTTCATAAAGCTGGGATTGGGGTCGATTCGTAGTTTTAGCGTTGTTTGATATGATTTGAGGCCTCGAGCAAGTCCGTTATGTGTTTTGGGACCGGTTAGTGTGATTTGTTCAGGTCCCGGGGGGCCTCGGGTGGATTTCGGATGGTTAACGGATCGAAAATGGAATTTTGGAAAGTCTGAAGTTGTTGGTTGCTGGTATAACCGCACCTGCAAGACTTGGGCCGCAGGTACGGAGCCGCAGAAGCGGCCAGAGGAGCCGCAAATGTGGTTTTGGACCAGAAGTGGAGAGACCCCAGATGTGGTCATGTAGCCGCTGAAGCGGGACCGCACCTGCGGTGGTCGAGGTGCAGAAGCGGAAAAGGGGGCCTGGTGAGAAACCGCAGGAGCGGTAGGAAGGTCCGCACCTATGGAACCACAGAAGCGGTCAAGGGACTGCATGTGCGGAAGTGCTGGAGGTAGTGATGTTCTTTTAAATCGGGGGTTGGGTTCATTCCAACCCCATTTCTTCCATTTTTAGCCGATTTTAGAGCAACTTTGAGGTGCCATCTTCACCACCAAGCATGAGGTAAGTAATTTATGCTAGTTTTAAGTTAAATACATGATTATATACAGATTTGGACATGGAAATTGGTAGAAACTTGGGGTTTGAGGGAAAACCTAGAAAATTAATATACTTGGATTTTGATCATGATTTTGGATATGAAATTGAGAGTAAATTATATATTTGAGTTCGTGAGGTTATGGGTAAACTTTATCTTCGAAAAACTTCGGAACCCGGGCACGTGGGCCCGAGGGCATTTTTGTCAACTTTTTGATCGGGGTTAGAAATTTTTATGGATTGGATTATAAGGAGTAATTGAGCATATATTAATGGATTTGTATAATTATTGGCTAGTTTCGGAGCATGGTGCCTCAATTTGAGTCTTCAGAAGGGCGTGAAATGCCGGTTATGGATCTTCGGAGCGAGGCGAGTCTCCTTTCTAACCTTGTAAGAGGGAATTGTCTCCATAGGTGAAATAATTTATTATGTGCTCCTATATGTGGGGGGCTACATACACACGAGGTGACGAGAGTCCGCGCGTAGCTACTAATATGTGTAAGTCCGGGTAGTCTAGGACCCAAAAGCATGCTATACTTGGAATATCTGTGATCTTATTGACAGTTGAATTTTCTAAAATCCTAACGAATTGGTAAATGAATTTCTAAGAGGACTAAACCTCATTTTCTTGAATCATTAAAAGGGAATTGGCTTTTATTTGGATAAATGTTCTCGATAAATTCTTAATTTGTTGTTTGAGCATGTATCTCTAAGTGTACATGCGTCTTATGTATGATATGCGATCAGGGTGAATGTTTACTTAAATTTGACCGCGTCGCATGTATGGTTCGCGAGCGGGGTAATAGATGCATCTATGGTTCGTGTCGCTTGACCCTTGGCAGTGCACATTTTACATTTATGTTGGATCGGGCCGTACGACATGAGTTGTGCATGCTTGTGTTGCTTGCCTTCAGATTTATTGATATTGATATCATTTCTACCCGACTTGAGATAATTATTAATTAATGGATTATGAATCTGGAGACTTTTAATAAAGAAAAGAACTTTTACCTGTTTCGTGACTCATTTGAATCTACTGTTGTTCTTAATAAATTCGTGAGTCATCGCATTAATGATATTATTATTGGACCATTAGTAAGTGTTGAAGTTCTCATCTCGTCTCTACTTCTTCGAGATTAGGCGGGATACTTACTGAGTACATGTTGCTTTTGTACTCATGCTACACTTGTTGTGCATTTTGTTGCACAGGTAGAGGTATTTCTATTGGCCTACTAGGCGTAGCAGCACAGGTGACCCGGAGACTAGGTAAGCTGTGTTTCGTCAAGGCGACCCACAGCTAGTATAGTCTCCCTCAGAATTGTATTTACTTTCTGTCCAGTTTGTGTTCCGGACAGCTGTTGTACTTTATTGGATTTCTTAGAAATTGCTCATGCACTTGTGACACCGGGTTCTGGAATGGTTATGAAGTATTTTGTATTAACTGCTTATCATTTAATTGGATTTGAAACGATTATCTTTTTATTGGTAAATTTCAAGAAAAATCATAGATTTCAAGAGTACTAAAACGAGAATTTAATTAAGTATTTTGGTTGGCTTGCCTGATAGTGGTGTTCGGCGCCATCACGACCCTTAGTGGATTTTGGGTCGTGACAGTTAAACTGTCACTAATCTCAGCATGGTTAAAATGATTGTATAGTTGGATTTAAGGTGATGTATGAATAGTCTAAGGTTTACTTTTATTTGTACTAAATGAATGATAATAGTCAAGGCCCAGCATGTTAGGCATTTCATTTATAATTGGTGAAAATATGACTATACACGTATTGTGATGAGGTAAGCCTTAGCATGCTTTGGTTGTTTGAGGCGTTTTGGGCCTGGCATTGGCCCAAATCAGGCTGCCAAGCCGAAAATGGGCCTCTTTGTGGCCATCCTCCTTTTGTCTTATGTTTGGGCTCAATTTTTGAGCCCAGTTGGTATCGACCTTATTTTCTTTTAGTAATCACCTTTAATAATATATTAGGCCTACTGTTGGCCCAGTTTCTTGACAATAGTTGATACCTGCCTTATATTCCCCTACATATAATTAATAGCTTTATTTTAAGTACAAAATAGTTAAGTAAGAACTCCCTTCTATAACCTTAATTAAACAAGGTTTCTAAAAATTGAGGTGTGCCATCTTTCACTAAATAAGCTATGGCCCTCTTATTAGTTATACTTATGTATTGGACAATCCTAAATAATTGTAGTTTGCTTTAGGCTCGATTAAGATTAGTATTGCAATGATGTATAAGTTCGCGTAACATAATTGTGAATTTAATTCTAAAAGTAGATCGATAGATGCGTTCGTGCAACTTCAACAAAAATTATCTTAATAAAAGATAAACAAAGCATTATTAATTGTGGACACGTTCACGTGACATGATTTTTGACGTGCCGAATGAAATGAGTATACGTACGCGTAACTCAATTCTTTAATTACGAACAAATCAAGTGATTAAAAGCGGTAAAAGATAAATGCACATATGTCCGAAGAATGAGTAGTTAAACAATTTAAGCCAAGTAATAATCATTAAGCGACCGTGCTAGAACACCAGAACCCAAGAACGCCTAACACCTTCTTCCGGGTTAACATAATTCCTTATCTAGAATTTCTGGTTCACAAACTCTTAAAAATAAAATTTCCTCAATTTAGGATTTAAAGTATACTGGTGACTTGGGACACCAAATAAATTATCCCAAGTGGCGACTCTGATTTTGAATAAATAATCACATTTCGGATAATATCACTTTAATTGGAAAAACTCCCATATACCCCTCCTCGGGTGGTAAAAAAGGAGGTGTGACAAATATAATATTTAAGTCATATATGTGAAATTTGGTGAAAATCGGGGTTGATTTGACGTGATTGGGCGTCTGGTTGTGAAAATAGGAATTTGAAAGTGTTCTAGAATCTCGTGTGTTTTGGTATTAAATACGTAGCTTTGGATGTTATTTTAGTGGTTTGATTGCACGAGAAAGTTCGTATGATGTTTTAAGACTTGTGTGCATATTTGACTTGGAGCCCCGAGGGCTTGGATGAGTTTCGGATAGGCTACGGAATACCTGAAACTTAGAAAAATTGCTGGTATTCTTCAGTTGTGTTCAGGCCTCAGACCTCGCAAATGCGAGGTCAAGCTTCGCATTTGCGACTATAGTTGAGGTCGCATTTGCGAGCTTCTCATCGCAAATGCGAAGAGAAGCTGGGCCAACCTATGTTCGCAAATGCAAACAATCCTTCGCATTGCGAAGTTGATCTGGGGAAGGGATTCTTCGCATTTGCGAAGAAGGGTCGCAATTGTGATTCCAGCTCCGTATTTGCGAACTCATTTTTCGCATTTGTGACAGAAGCAGAAATGCGACAGGTTCACATTTGCGACGCCTTTCTCGCATTTGCGAGTTTCGCAATTGCGAAGCTCAGGTCGCAAATGCGACATCTGCAACTGTGTAAAAGGGATTTAGACAGGATTTTTGATTCATTCTCCCATTTTTAAAACCTAAACCTCAAGGGGTGATTATTCAAAGACCATTTATTCCCCAAATAATAGGTAAATGATTCTTAACTAGTTTCTTTCAATCTTTTACCTCTTTTTACAAGATTTCATCCTAGAATCTAGGGTTTTCATGGTGAAATTGAGGATTTTTGGGTAGAAGCTAGGGATTTTAAAATTTGGGAATTTAGACCTCAAATTGAGGTTGGATTCCAAAAACCAATTGTATATCTGGGCTTGGGGTGAATGGGTAATCGGGGTTTTGTCCGAATTTTGGGTTGGACCAAGCGAACCCAGGTGTTGACTTTTGTTGACTTTTTCCAAAATAGCCTAAATTGAAGTCCTTGCTATCATGGGTAATTCCTAAGGGTTAGCTGGAATTGTTTGGTTAGTAATTTGCTAGATTCTATTGGTCCGGAGGCTTGTGTGAAGGTAAAATCGGTGATTGAGCCTTGAGTTTGGCCGAAGGAGCGAGGTAACTGTTGTGGCTAACCTTAGCTTGAGGGATTAGGTGTTATTTGCTTATTTGCTACATGTTTGGATGTTTAGTAGACTTATAGGTGAGGTGACGTGTACCTATACGTTGTTGTCTCCTATATATATACAACAAACATGCATGAAGGGTAAAAATATTACAATAAAGTTTCTTTCAAATCTTCTTCTTAATTCCTACTGTGCAAATAGCTAAACTGTTTCCATCTTCTCTTCTTACAGTAGTTGTTGTAATCATGATAATTTCCCTTGCACTACCCTCTCAACCAGCAGAAAACTATCAGCTCCTCCTCCAAAACCCAATAAAATTATTACCACATCATTAAATGAAGACCCAACAGTACAGATTCTTGACATCGGTCCTAGTTATGAGAACACTGCTTCTAGTTATGCAATCAGTACTACTTCTGATGATGATTGTGAGAGCTCGGGTTGTTATGTTTCTGTAAATCCTGATGATGACCACCAACTGAGTAGTCCCAGACTCAGTCATACCTATAGGGGCAAAATATGGTAGCAGATAAACTAGATCTTTTGGGAATGGAACTGGAGGGCACCACCATCACCTTTTTTGCAGAACCTCCGCATTTCATCTAGCGGGAACTTAAGAATGATAAGCAAGACTGTGGGAAGCTTAGAAGGGTCACGATAACGAACACCTTTTTCATGGACTCAACACAACCTTTTGTACTATCACTGACGTGTCTTCCACAAGCTATGCCTCTACAAATGCATTACCAGTGCAAGATGCCCAACATAGTAGTTGTAGTCAGTCTTTTTTTCTTAATGTACAATGGCACAACACAGCCAACAGTAGTTCACATAGGTCTTTTTGTAATACTGCCTACGAGCAGAATCTCGCTGTAACATATGCTAATTAATATAAAGTAGTCTTGACAACCAAAAAAAAGGTTAGAATACGTGGGCTTGAGAGCTAATTCGGTCAAATGGGTAGGTCGGGGGGGGGGGGGGGGGGCTTTTTGGGTTTCTTTTTGGACTAATATTATGTTCCGTAAAGGGCCAAATATACTCTTGTACAATGAGAGAATATTAAGTATATGTTTCGTTATACTTTGGGTCCAATATATTCCTACTATTATATTATTGTTTTAAATATAAACATCTTCCGTTAAGTTTGTCCAAAGTGGACATCCAATCTTATGTGACACTGACATTTGAAGAGGTGGATGGCATATGACATGCCACATTAGCGCCCCTAATCCGTTTTACCTCTTCGCTCTATTTGGTTTTCCACCACTAAATTTTTTTCATCTCTGCTACCATTTCTACCATAACCTCCACCATGAATAATATTAAATATCCCTCAAACTATGATATTGGAAGCGTCTGATAAGATAAGTGGCAGAATAAGGAAGGAGGAATTAGACAGAGAGAAGATGGAGCTCTCTTGTCTGGGAACTTGCACTAAGAGGCGGACCCACATTGTGGGTTAAGGGTCACGTGACTCCACTAGTCTCGGCAAAAATTCTGTATATAATGTTATGTATATCTATACATATGTATGGGACCTCTTAAATTTTTTGCTTGTGCCACCAAACACAGAAAGATGGATGAGAGAAGTGGTGTTGGCGCTTAAAATTCCCTGCTTGTTTTGTTGGATGTGGGTTCGAAACTAACTTCCGCTTTTTCTCCTCTCTCTTTTAGTTCTTGCCTTTTCTTCTCTTTTCCATTTTAATTCTTTGAATACAAGGTAATTTATACTTAGCAAATTACTTTTTTTTTTACTTTTATATTTTTTTTGGATTCAGTTATAGCACTAACACATAATAGTCTATTTAATTAATTTTTCTTTTTCAAAATCCTCTCTTAAAATTAAAAGGCTAAAATTGATTATTAACATACCCTTAATATTGATTGCTTTAGTAAGTTTTTGATAACTTAAAGTTTGAACGCCCTTTTGATCACTAATCCCTTTTTAATTAAAACTAAGATTTTTAAAGTATGAGACATGCTTAATCAAATACCTTCCCTTCTTATAGTACCCATTTTGCAAAGAAATCTCTCTCTATTAGGTGCTTTCCTTTTCTTTAGAACTTTTTTTTCTTTGTATTTGGATTATAAGTCATCATAATCATTAAGTTTTTAAAGAGTTGCACGTCGAATTTTATCGCTAGTGATTAGCATACAGTTGTGCCCACGTTGTACTCAAATCCCAGTTTCGCCTCTACTTGCACTTCACTCTAAAATTCGTACTTGCTTCTCTACTGTAATGCCCCTTACCATATCGATGATCACAGGTTCGTAACATTTTGAACAAAATATATGAACAGTAAAATGTTCAAATTTGAATCTTTTTACTGTGTAGTGGCGTAGTTAATGATTGTGTGTCACGGCCCGGAATTTCCACCATCGGGACCGTGTTGGTGCCTAACATTTGACTTGCTAGGAAAGTCTATGTTAAAACAATTTATCCTTTTTAACAATTTAAAATTGAATAACGAAGAAGAAGTGATTTAACTGCAATAATCCAAAGTAAAGAATGCGGAAGCTAAAACGTCCAAACGTTTAATACATCCTCAACCCTGCGTCATAAGTGCACGAGCTAATAGAATAGTATATATAAGATTCTGAATAACATAAACATGTCTAAAAAGAAGATATACAGCTAAATAAAAACAAAGAAGGGGGATCCAGGAGCTGCGGGCGCTGAGCAGCAGTACCTCAAGTCTCCGCTGGCTGTCCAATCCGAGCTCACTAGTAGTCGCCGCTAGGACCGACTTCAAAATCTGCACAAGTAAGTGCAGAGTGTAGTATGAGTACAACCGACCCCATGTACTATGTAAGTGCCGAGCCTAACTTCAACGAAGTAGTGACGAGGCTAAGGCGGGTCACCTACACTACAACCTGTACGCCGTATATAATAATGACAGAAAATGGTAATACTGAACAGGATTAAACAGTCAATTGAAAATAATAATTACAACCTCAAAAAATGAACTAGTGTCATCCAGAATTACCAATCCTTAGAATTTCAAATAACAATACCGAAAACCAACACATCTTAAGTTAATAGAAACACAAAGGTTGTTGCGGCGCGCAACCCGATCCCACTGGACAACACATAATCCTCTCTTATTTTACCACAATAACATCAACAACAATAAATATTATTTCGATATGTTGCGTTGCGCAACCCGATCCCACCATATAACGATATTAGTATCATAATGCAACCTTATTTTGCCGTAACAATCCACCATTATTACACATGTTCAGGCCAGCAACCCGATCCCGCCGTACAGTACGAATTCACCCTTATTCCACCATATCAATCGACCCTTATTACACCTGTTGCGGCTTGCAGCCCCATCCCATTATATCAGTACCAAATACTCAAGTGCACAGTCAAATCAATAGTTCATACCACAAAAACCTTTCCGATCAAAAAATACCAAACTGAACCAAAAAGGAAACCTTGTATAACATAGGAATCCACACAAGTAATACTACACAGCAAGATCAACCTAGTAACTAACGATTAGAAGGTGCAAGTGTGTGTCACTCGGAGTACGATTTCACTTGATATGTCCAAGTGTGTGTGTATATATATATATATATATATATATATATATATAATATATATATATTTTGGCATACACATCAAGGAATCGGTTATTATCAAACAACCAATATACCATGTACGATTGTCGTTGCCGTATCTATTCTATTGATGAGCTTGTTTGCGGCTGAAATATCCATTCGCATGAGAACAACAAAGGGGAGCATTAGAAGAATGAATTGGTTCATCAAGTTATACACGCACAATAGTGTATTTTTATATGGTCTATAATTTAATCAGCCATAGCAGATTATTATTTTCCTAAAGAATTTGTTCGAACTTATTATAGACCGTCTGCAATTGATTTTTAAGTATATGTTGATTTCATTACAAATTAAATAAAAAGGTATTTCTATTTGTACCTCGATCGTAAGAAAAGCTAGCCTCTTATTTTGTGGACTAAACCATTTTCTTTCTTTTTGCATGGAAATTAAAGAAATTATTTTCGGAGAATTAAATGGTATACATGGAAGTCTCAAGTCCTTAAACCTAATAATCAACTCTAATTAATTTAGGGAAAGAAAGCATTTATGTGAAGAAAGAAGAAAGAAAAAAAAAAGTTTCGCTCCCTTCATGTGCAGGTATGGTGTAATTTTGGAAGATATTTAGGTTTATGTAAATTTTCTTTTTGAAAAAAAAAAACCTTGTCAGTGCAAATTTAATGAGTGACTAATTAATAAAGTCCGTAGTCTCTAGGAAATATGTATATAAATAATCCGAAAACGAAACGAAAAAGGGAAATCCTAATCCAACACAAAAAATGTAAAAATAAACCCTAGGGAAAGGAATAATTAGGAAGCTTTTGTTTCCTATATATATAAACAGCAAACATGCATGAAGGGTAAAAATATTACAGCAAAGTTTCTTTCAAATCTTCTTCTTAATTCCTACTGTGCAAAGATCATTAATGGCTAAACTATTTCCATCTTCTCTTGTTACAGTAGTTGTTGTAATCATGATACTAATTTTTCCTTCCACTACCCTCTAAACCAGCAGAAAATTATCAGCTCCTTCTCCAAAACCCAACAATATTATTATCACATCATTAAATGAAGACCCAACAGTACAGATTCTTGACATCGCTCCTAGTTATGAGAGCGCTGCTCCTAGTTATGCGATCAACACTACTTCTGATGGTGATTGTGAGAGCTCGGATTGTTATATTTCTGTAAATCCTGATGATGACCACCGACTATTTATTATTCGTATTGTTTTTTACGCTACTTTGATCTTTGTAGTTGCGGTCAGCCTCGTGTTGTTGGTATGGATTATTTGGTATGATTTATAAATATGTCTCGACTACAACAACATCGTGATCCCACAAGTGAGGTGGACGGACATATATGCCTTGGCCTAATTTGTACTTGAGCAATATTATACCTATACATTCAAAATATTGCTCAAAATTACATAGCTTTATTTGTATTATAGGTAGCATCTAGGTAATGTCTAGGATATAAGTATTTTCTTTCATTTATGTTGTACACATGAACCCAATAAGTGTATTTTTACATGATCAGTTTACTTACTGTTTTCTTATAAATTCGTTCGCACTTATTTATTATCGTTCGCACTTAATTAGTTTTAAAGTTATAGAAATTATGTTCGAGCGGAACAATATACAGACAAGTTGCTTTAGCTACTTAAGAGATTTCTCAATGAAACAAATTCTTAGTATCTTAACACTCCGATACCACTTCTTCATTGAAACATCCTACTTATTGTATTTGTGTATATTTAGGCACTGAAATACCGTCTAATCTCACCTCAATTTCACTATGGGTATACTGGTTAAACTCGACGCGTATATATTACTACTACTTATCCTAAAACCTTATTATCTAGCTAGAATGTTTCTCTATAGTTCAAGTTTTTGATTGATACACCTTACTAGTTCCGTCAATTAACACAATTAATATGTAAATGCCATAAACCATGGAAGTTCATCCGGTATGCTATATTTAAGTTAGATCATCCATACTAGAATAAACTAATATGTGCTCATTGTAGGTCACTGGTAAACCAACGATTATGGGAAACTATGTTGTATCTCCGACGAATGTTCATATCCTCAATGACAATTCCTTTGTCCAAATAATTATTACTTGTGCTTATTTTTTTTTCTCACAGTGTATATAATATTTTAACTTTTCTTCATTTTCAATTGCATTTTCTTTTCACTAAATACCATACTTTAATTAGCCTTAACACCTCCCCCCACCGCCCATAGGTGCCATAACCATGAACACTTGGCAACTCCCCTACTTGCACCTTTCGGACTTTTGTACTTTTAAACAAAGTGATACGAGCATGGTTGGGTAATTAGTTTTCAATTCAATTAGGCATTCATATCATTCATCCTTTCAAACCATTCAATAGTTAAAACCCCAATGGAACAGAAATATATGGATACAAAATAGCTTTAGAGAGTCTACAATAACTTGAATAGTTCCACCCAATTCATAAAAAACTCTGTGAACCTAATGAAAATACATTCAATTTCAACTAAGAAACATAGAAAAAATAAAGACAAGACCTATTAAGTATCTAATTCCCTACACAAGTAGGAATCTTACACCTAACAACAAGAAATAAATCAATCAAGTCTTTAAAGGTTAAAGAGAGGTTGATCTTAATGTAAAATTGAAAAACAACTACCTCCTATAGAGAGTTTCCCCCCTTTCTCACAATAAATCAGGTTTCAACGAAGTTACAATCAATAATGTTCACCCAGGAACAAGAGTTTCACCCAATTCTAACAAGAGAGTTCTAAACTCATTTGATTCTAAATGCACAAATGCAAAGCAATAACTATATTTCAATGTTGTGAAAAGCGCTCGCTTCATCCCACCACCTCCTCCTCCTCC
>NW_017670413.1:524263-563571 GCF_001879085.1 Nicotiana attenuata | reverse complement strand
CCTCCTCCTCCTCCTCCTCCTCCTCCTCCTCCTCCTCGTTCTTCTTCTTCTAGTGATTAAAATAGTTGCGAAATGCTCTCAATTTTCTTCCCTTCAGTTCTTTTTCTCATTCTCTTCTTCTTCTCTTTATTTTTGTTTTAGTCCTTAAAATTGCAGCAAAATGCTACCAATTTTGTTTTTCTTCGGTTCTTCATCTTTTGTTCTTACTGCCAAAAGGATTGAATATTTACAAAGAGTTACATGTGTTGTCTATGTAGTATTTATTTTAGTATTTTTTTAATTTTGCTTCACTTCAAAAAAGCAATCGCTTCGCTTCTCGCTTCACGCTTTAAGTGAAAATGGACTTGTCGCTGTTCATCACTTCAGGCTCTTCACAACAGTGCTATATATAAAGTTAGCCTCGGATCACCTCAGCTACAACCTCAGTGTAGGGCCTGTGTCACAACTCTTCAAGTGTGTTTGGACCTGCATTTTTTGTTGTGCTGCAATCGCAACCATGTTCCACAGCTGCATTGCCTTCATTCCTGTGATCGCACCCAAGAATGGCGCAACCGCAGTATTTAACCGGAAAATAGGAATTTCGGTCAAAGCGTAATTTTTAGAACAACTCAGGTTACTGATAATCGAATAAAGAAATGGTTGAGTAACAAGTAAAGAAAAATTGAGAGCGAGAGATTAACAGAGTAAGCAGATTTTATGCAATGTAAATAAGTATATTTCAGCAATAATCAGTGTTCCCATACAAATGTTATTTCTCTCCTTTTATAGCTATTTCTAAGTACTTTGTTTCTTTCCCCTCATAATAGAGCCATTATGAGCAATTAATGACATTAATGTTCCGTTATAATTAACAATTGTATCTCTTTCGTGAAGATTCTATAACGCTTCCTCTCATTGATGCTCATTAATTGCAGATAATACGGATCTGTACTTTTTGCTAACTAGGTGCATTCTTCCGATGTCTCTTTAAATTATCAAGAGATACGAGTAATCGTCCCTTCTTATCTTCTGGTATTCCTGCCCGTACCTGTTAAGGCTCACAGCTCTTCGAATACTCTCTTCCAGTTGTCACGCTTTTATTAATCCACGTGTCTTGACATGTCAGCACATAATCAAAGTCAAACGTTAACTTGATTTTCTCCAATACAGATAGTCTCCCCACTTGCCATTTATTCAACAATTGAATATTTGGGAAGTTGATCTCATTAAATCGGAAATTTTTGCCACCATTGTACCTTCTCCAGAACTGACGCTCCACATGTTTCTTCCATTTAATGCTCGTGGCACATGACGTCTTTTGATTGGGTCTGCAACCCTCCAGCGCCTTTTAGGGCTTTTGTGCGGCTAAATCAATCACGAAGTTACAGTTTTCATTTTGATGTTCCCATCATTACCTTTTTGGTTTGACGGTTGCTTCTGAGTATAAATATATCCTTTGTCTTTTCTTTCATAGAAAAGTTCTCCATCTTTGATTTATTCAATCTTCCTTTCTTCTCTGTATAGCTATGTTTTCTTCAAACACTGATCCTCGTAAAGTTCTCATTGTAGATGAACTTCCTCTTGCTCCAGCTAGGAGCAGGAGAGGAAGAAGGTTACGTAGTTTAGGATCAATGTCCATTCGAGGTTCGCCTTCATCTTTACCTAGTTCTACTCCTCCTTCTTCTTCTATAGCTAGGGGCTCTCTTCCACACAGATCTTCTGCCAAAAGTAGGGACTCTAATGAACCAGTCCGTGAACCAACAGTAGACAAAATTATCCCCTTTGAACTTTCTTTCTATACTGATAGAGAATCAATTAGGAATTAGGTTTCTTCTATGTCCTCTCTTGATCGTGCTGACGTTTACCCTTCTCAAATTACTGAAGGTTTTATCTCTGTTGTCCGTAGAGATTGCCTCTAGAAATTTGATTTCCCAATTATAATTCCTAATGCAAATCAAAGGATTACATCCTACAAGGCTGGTTTTCTTTCGTGTATACATATCCCTTTACACTGGATTTTAGACCCCCCATTGATCCTGTTATTATCGAATTCTGTCACTTTTTCAATGTTTGTTCAGGACAAATTGGCCCTATTGTATGGAGGGCTGTTGCATGTTTAAGATACTTGGCTAATTTGCCTCAACTGCCCTTCACCTTTTTTCACCTAATCCGTCTTTATTCCCCCAAGCTATTCCGTCATGGAATTTTTTACTCTGGTGGCGAGGAGTAAGAGGGTTTTAGTCAGCTCTGAGGATGATAAAGATCGTGGTTGGTATGCCCGATTTGTTGTTGATCCCACAGTAGAGCTAGTAGGTGAAGAAAATATGTCATTCCTTGAAAAAATGGAATTTAGCACGTAATTTTTTTTTACAACTTTTCTCTTCTTTTTTTTTTATTTAAAAAGAGTTTGTACTTCCCGTGACTATTTTGCTTTTCTTATTTCAACAACCATAGGAACTGTTGAAGAGATTTTTAATTTTCGTGGTTGGGTAGAAAAATTATTGACCATTACTCCAATGGAAGTTAGATCTTGAAAGTATCTCTCAAATAGTTTTGGTTGGAAGGTTAAAACTCACAGTAAGAATTCTTTCCTCCTATTTTCATCTTATTCTTTTATTAGAATATTTTTAACCCTTCTTTTTATCAGGGTTTCCTATTGGTGGTGTTAGTGCTGAATCAATTAAATCTTCCAGACTTTCTTTTGCAAGATCTTAGGAGATAATCTTGAGTTCTTCATCGAAAAGAAAAGCTGTCAAACCCCAAGATTCTGAAGAGGAAGAGAAACGGCATGGGAGTTCCTTGGTTAAAAGGCTTCGGGTTAGAAGGCGCGTTATTTCAGATGATGAAGTTACTCCTCCCCGTTCTATTCCCATGACCGAGCCTGCTGAAGCCAC
Organism: Nicotiana attenuata; assembly: GCF_001879085.1. Classification (NCBI taxonomy): domain Eukaryota; kingdom Viridiplantae; phylum Streptophyta; class Magnoliopsida; order Solanales; family Solanaceae; genus Nicotiana; species Nicotiana attenuata. Next base: position 560,698 of record NW_017670413.1, on the reverse strand, counting down.
TTTGGTGAGTTCTGACGAAGACATTCCTATAGCAGCTCACGACTCTGATGAACATCTTTTTTCTCATGGGTTTGATAATGAAGGTTTCGATTTGGTGTCTGATGAAGTACCTCTTGCCTCTTTTCCCGTGTCTCCCCCAATGGAACGTTCTTTTCCAGATTTTACTGCTACTGTTTCTACTCCACCTCAAGCCCTTATGACTTCCTCTACAGTCCCCGCTACTAATGTTTCTCAAACTGAAGTTGGTTCTTCGAGTGGAAGTAGAGTGATGAAACAAATTACCATTGAGGTCCCTGCCGAAGGTAATCTTCTGAAGAAGTCAGGTCAAGATGACGTGTGGTTGAAACCCCTTATTGGTCCAGTTGAAAAATCCAATCTAGAAAGTCATAGTTCTTTGACTTGGATGAATGACATCGTGCAATCATCGTTGAAGGTATAAATTTCTTTTCATATTATATACCATTTTCCTTTTACTAATATTCTTATGTATTCCCTTCTTCTTTTTTAGATCAATCTCGTCGGCACGAAGATGATCAAAAGGGTTTCCCAAACGAAACAATTGATGCATGATTACCAGACTGAGGCAGACAACTGGAAAGAGCAGTATGACAGTCTTCAGCTTGAGATGGAAGTTTTAGAAGAAAGCAAATGTACCTTAGAACATCAGCTAAAAATCATGGCATCAGAGCTAGATTTTGAAAAAGCTTGTTCCAACCAGGCGGGAAAGGATAAAAACCTCCTCGAGTCATCTTTTGCCGAACAACTCTCCAAAGATACCAAAGAGATCAGAGGTCTGAAGGCTTTGCTAAATTAAAAAGAGGTTTATGCAGGTGAGCTTGTTCAAACACTCACCCAAACCCAAGCAGATCTCCGTGCGACCTCAGATAAGGTTAAGTTTTTGGAGAGTTCACTTGCCTCTTTGCAATCTTCTTACGATGCTGCTTTGGCTGAGAAGGAGGAGCTCAAGAAGGAAATTGATCAATAGGAAAGAGACTACGAGGCTCTTGAGGACAAAGCTGTTGTTGAAGTGAGTTGGGCACACGCGCTATGATACCCTTGTGGAGGTTAGCCAAGAGGGTTTTAACTTGGATGCTGAGTTAGCTAAAATTAAAGAGACCATTGAAAAAACTAAGCAACGCCAAAGTTTTTATTCACCTATGGCTGATACTCTCGAGTACGTTGAAGCTAATCCTGGTGCGGTGGATGTCCCAGCTCCTTCAGACCAAATCGAGCCTTCTATTGCTGATGATGTCGTCTTGAACTCTTCTTCTGAACCTGCTCCACAGTGAAAGTTTATTTGTGATGTTTGACTCTCTTTTTTTGGTGAAATGTGTGGTGGTTTTACCCCTGGTCCCATTTAGGGGTAATATTTTTGCTAACAACATGTACCCAAGTCTTTTCGGGGATTAAAATGACAATTAGTTTAATACTAAGTTCATACTTAGTTTGAACTTAATATTCTAAAGTTTTTGCTTTAACTTAATTCTTTTGAGTTTCCGTTATACTCTTTTAATAATTTGCCTTGTTTCTTTATTAGTTCATGGTCTTATTTTAATATGCAGATTTTTGCCTTACCCTTTTGACTTTTTGCATTTAAGAAATGCTTAATTAACTTCATGGATTTTTTAATCAAACATGAATTATAAAATAGGGCCCTTTTATATACACTTAACTTCATAATGGTGTAAACATACGAAAGAAAAAATAGGAACACACATGTTTCGTGGAATAACTTTTGATACAGTTTTTACTCTAACTTTGCCATCATACATGTATTTAAGTATCTTCCATAACTCTTCCGTAACTGTTTTCTATACAACAGATTTGTAAAAAGAAGATCCAAGGGTCTCTTTATGACCCATGGCTAAATACTGGCTAAATTTTATATCTATGAATGTATTCTTCACAGATTTTTGAATCAGGTTTGTGTTTTTGGCTCGTGACTTTGATCTGAACTTTACACTTGTTGAGTAGACTTTAAGCTTGACTTGAGATTTAAATTTTCTAGTCTTCTTTGCCTTCCTTATACACATATTATATGTATATTATATAGTCCCCCAAGTGTTTGAGTTTTGAAGTATGAAATCTCGAGCACTTGATTATTCCTTCCATGCAGTCCTTTTTCCTGAAAAGGAAAAACATACGGGACTCGGAGGTATAACTTTAGATGTAGACTGATTAACCCATTCTATTTCTATCAGAATAGTTGCAACCCTGGATCGGGAATTATGTTTCTTCCGCGTGTCTTGTAGGTCTAAATTCATCATTTAGAGTGGGATAGCTTTTTGCCTATCATGTAAAATCGTTAGTATAATTTTAATCAAAAAATAAAATTGTAAATGAGGGATACCTGACGGCGGGTATTTTCTATCCTTAGAAATAGCACTTCTTCAGATGAACAGCATTCCAATTTGAGGGTAAGATCTCGCTGTCCAGGGTTTCAAGCTCATACGTACCCTTTCCTGCGATTCGATGAATCTTGTAAGGTCCTTTTCAATTTGGACTTAATTTTCCTGCATTAACTGCCCGCGTGGATTGGAAAACTTTCTTAAGTACGTAGTCCCCAATCTTGAAGTATCTGAGATGAGTCTTCCGATTGTAATACCGCTATATAACTTGTTTTTGTGCTGCCATCCTTATTAGAGCAGTTTCCCTTCTTTCTTCAAGTAAATCCAAATTTACCTTCATCTCTTCTTCATTCGGCTCTTCAGTAGATTGAATATATCTCGTGCTTGGCTCCCCTATTTCGACTGGAATTAAGGCTTCAACTCCGTATACAAGTGAAAATGGTGTTTCTCCTGTACTTGTTCTTGCTATTGTTCGATAAGCCCACAAGACTCTCGGTAGTACTTCTGGCCAATTACCCTTTGATTCTTCTAATTTTTTCTTCAAATTTTTAATAATAACTTTATTTGTCGATTCATCTTGTCCATTGCCCACCGGATGATAAGGTGTCGAGGTAATCCTTTTAATTTGCCAGCTTTGGAAGAATTCTGTGATTTGTGCACCTATGAATTGTGAGCCGTTATCACACACGATCTCTTTTGCTACCCCAAATCGGTATATGATGTTACGCCAGATGAATTCCCTGACCTTTTTTTCTCGTACCTGTTTGAAGGCTCCTGCTTCTACCCACTTAGTAAAATAATCAGTGAGTGCTAACAGAAATCTTACCTTATCTTTAGCTAGTGGTAATGGTCCTACGATATCCATCCCCTATTTCATAAAAGGCCATGGTGTCACAACTGGATGTAATAATTCGGCTGGTCGATGCATTTTGTTGCCATATCTTTGGCACTTGTCACACTTAGCCACAAAATTTTCCGCTTCTTCTTCTATTTTTGGCCAGTAATAGCCAGCTCTAATTATGGTTTTGACCAAAGATCTTCCTCCAGCGTGATTCCCACAGTGACCCTCGTGTATTTCTTTCATCACATATTCTGTTTGAGAAGGTCCGAGACATCTTTCTAGAGGGCCACCGAACATCTTTCGATATAAATTGCCTTGATTTAAACAGTAACGGGCTTCCTTTTGGCGAAGTGCCCGAGCCTTTTTCTCATCTTCAGGAAGTATTCCATACTGCAAAAAATTGACAATTTCATTTCTCCAATCCCAAGTTAAATTATTGTAATTTGCCTTGTTTTTATCTTGATCAGGCATTGAATGAAACAAATGTATCACGGAAGCATTTTCTTCATTTGTGACTTTTGCGGCGGATGCGAGATTAGCTAAAGCGTCAGCCTCGACATTTTCTTCTCTTGGAATCTGCGTGACTTTCCAAGTTTGGAATTTCTTGACTAAATCTTGTGCCTTTTCCAAGTACTGTTGCATCCTTTCCTCTCTAGCTATATAAGTCCCATCATTTGGTTAACTACAAAGCTGTGAATCGCTTTTGATTACGACTTGCTCTATTCTGAGCTCTCGTTCCAATTCTAAACTTGCAATCACAACTCATATTCTGCCTCATTATTAGTAATAGGATGACATTTTATGGCTTGTCGTATAGTTTCTCCCGTAGGTGCTACCAAAACAATGCCTAGACCTGCTCCTTTTACATTTGATGAACCGTTAGTAAATAAGGTCCATGTACCTGGATTAGATCCATTAAATATCTGTAGTTCTTTTTCTGCTTCCAACTGTATCCCTTGGCTAAAATCTGCCACGAAATATGCTAAAACCTGTGACTTTATTGCAGTTCTAGGTTGATATGTAATATCATATTCACTTAGTTCTATAGCCCACTTGGGTAATCTACCCACTAACTCTTGTTTATGCAATATATTACGTAAGGGGTAGGCGGTTACCACAGAAATAGGATGACATTGGAAATAAGGTCTTAATTTCCTAGATGTCATAATCAAAGCTAATACAAGTTTCTCTAAATGAGGATATCGAGTCTCAGCATCTAGAAAAGATTTACTAACATAATAAATAGGTGATTGTTTACCTTGGTCTTCTCGAACTAATACAACACTTACCACAACTTCTGAAACTGCAAGGTAGACTAGCAATTTCTCCCCATCTTACGGTTTGGCTAGCAATGGTGGATTTGATAGATACGTCTTTAAATTTTTGAACGCTTGTTGACATTCTTCAGACCATTCAAATTGGTTTTGCTTTTTTAAAGCTGAAAAGAATTTGAAGCACTTTTTTGATGACTTGGAAATAAACCTGCCCAAGGTTGCAATTCTTCCTATCAGCCTTTGTACTTCTTTTTTGCTCGTGAGTATATCCAAAATTTCTTCAATAGCTTTAATCTGCGCAGGATTTACTTCAATGCCACGGTTAGAAACAAGAAATCCCAAGAACTTACCTGATGAGACGCCAAATGCATATTTCTCAGGATTTAACTTCATGTTAAATTTGCGAAGAATCTGAAATGTATTAGTCAAGTGTTGAATATGGTCCCCTACTTGCTGTGATTTGACCAACATATCATCTATATACACTTCCATGGTTTTTCCTAGGCGTTCTTGGAACATTTTAGTGACTAGCCTTTGGTATGTGGCCCCGGCATTTTTTAAACCAAACGACATGACTTTGTAACAGTAAGTCCCACTGTCTGTGATGAAGGATTTTTTTCTTCATCTAGAGGATCCATTTTAATCTGATTATATCCTGAATAGGCATCTAAAAAACTTAACAGTTCATGCCCTGCAGTAGCATCAATTAGTGGATCTATGTGCGGTAATGGAAAATAATCTTTAGGGCAAGCTTTATCCAGATCAGTATAATCTACACAAACTCGTCACTTACCATTTTTTAGGTACTTCAACAGTATTAGCCAACCAATCTGGATATTTTACCTCGCGGATGGATCCGATTTTTAAAAGTTTTTGCACCTCATCTCGAATCACTTGGTTCTTGAAGGAGCCTTGCTTCTTTTTCTTTTGTTTGACATGTGGGTATGATGGATCTTCATTTAATTTGTGGGTCATTACCTCCGATTTATACCTGTCATATCTGAATGGGACCAAGCAAAACAATCTGCGTTAGCCTTTAATTATTCAATCAACTTACGTTTCATTTCTGGGCTGAGATCAGTTCCAATGTAGCTTTTCTGTCTGGCCAATGTACAAATAGAACAACAGCTTCCAATTCTTTGATTGTTGTTTTGATATTTTTATTTTCTTCTGGTTCTTGAATAGTATCGGGCCTCGAATCTATATTTGTTTGCCCATCTTCAGTTGAGGTTCGTGTTGTTGCGTCCTCAACTTAGTCCTGTGATTGCTATTTTTCTGTGTTTGAATCTGCCACGGAGTTAATGCTTCGGGAAGCTTGTTGGTCACCACAGATTTGCCGTATCCCCCATTGTGATGGAAACATGATAACTTGGTGTAAGGTAGATGGAACAACGTCCATTTCGTGAATCCATGGTCTGCGGAGAATCATATTGTAAACCATATCCATTTCTACAACCTGAAACTTGGTATCTTGGACCACCTCTTCTGCGAATGTCGTGAGTATTATATCCCCTTTTGTTACGACGCTCGAGTTGTCAAAGCCAGATAAGGTGTGTGCCTTGGGTATCAGCTTGTCATCGTCTTGCATCTCGTTTACCACTCTTAAAAGAATGATATACACAGAACTACCTGGATCAATCAAAACTCGTTTTACATTAGTGTCATGTACAAGTAAAGATATTACCAGTGCATTATTATGCGGGATTAGCACGCCATCAGCATCAGCATCATCAAATGTAATACTATCTTCTTCCAAAGCCTGTCGAACTCGCTTCCCGTGTGTAACTGTCATTTTTGATATCTTCCTCGTTGTTGTATATGTTATGCCATTGATTTCGTCTCCTCCAGTAATAACATTAACCGTCCTTTTTGGTGAAGGAGGTTCTGGGGGCTCTTGCCTATTCTTCATATATGCCTACTTTCCCTTTTCACTAAATAATTCAGTTAAATATCCTTGTTTCAATAAATGTTCTACTTCACCTTGTAACAATCTGCATTCGGACGCTTTATGACCATGATTGGAAACTCGCACAAAAAATCGGGATTTCTTATGTTTGGGTTTGATCTCATTTCTTTTGGCCACCGTACCTTGTCTTCCATGCTTCTTAAAACAGACACCAACTCGGATGTGCTAACATTAAAACTGTAACCTCCGATTTTTTCTTTAGAGCTTCTATCATCAAATCACGTATCCCGCATGTTTCGTTCCTTGCCAAACCTTGATGACGATCCTGACTCTCTGTCTTTTGATCTAGAATCAGACCTTGGGTTTTCCTGTTTTGAACGCAAATCTCTTCCTGCTGGTCCCATATGAGGTTCGTACCTATTTTTATCGGGCCTTTTTCAGTTTCAGACCGTCTTGAACCTACCCTATCATCTTTCCGAGATTGAATGATAGTTTCTTCTTCTATCTGCAGCTTCGTGCTATATCTATTATAAAAATCATTCCACGTTGTTGATAGAAATTCTCACAAACTTTCTTTGAGTCTCCTCGTATCTTCCGAACTTTTTCCATTTAAATAACTGGCGAAGGCCATAGCCGCCCAATTATCAGGTACGCGTGGCAACATCATCCTTTCGCGCTGAAATCTGTCCACGAATTCCCTAAGCAGCTCCGTATCTCCTTGTTTTATTTTAAAAATCTCTTCCATTCATTTTTCAACCTTTTGAGCTCCCAAGTGTGCCTTGATAAATGAATCTGCAAGCTCAAGAAAAGAATCAACAGAATTTTCAGGTAAAAGAGAGTACCATGTTAATGCTCCCTTCGGGAGTGTTTCTCCGAATATTTTAACCAATACTGATTCAATTTCTTGCTTGGTCAAGTCGTTGCCTTTTACACCGATCGTGAATGCAGTCACGTGATCCCTAGAATAAGTTGTCCCATCGTATTTCAGAATATTAGGCATCCTGAACTTCTTTGGAATTGGCAAAGGAGCGGCACTTGGCTTCCAAGCTTATTGAGAATATTTGTCCACATCTATTCCCTTGATTACCGGTGGCACTCCAGGTATCTGCTCTAAGCGATCACTCTGCTCCTTGAGCTGTTTCTGCAGAGTTAGTACTACATTTTATAAATCAGAATTAACTGGGTTACCTGACCCTCCATAACGAGATTCGCTATGAGTTCCTCCACTGTCCGAGTTAACGAGTCCTGAGCGAGGATTTTCTAAGGTGTTGTTGTTTGGAGTAGATGTTGGCGGCACAACCAACGGCTGGTTAGCGAAAGCCTCAAAAGCGTTGTTGACCTGTTGAGCGATTAAATTTTCCAAAGCTTCATTAACAGCCTCATCATTTTCAACTTATCATTCATATTTGACTGAGATCCGTCAAGAGTTCCTTCTCGAGATTGTCGAGGAGAATTTCATGGGGAAGGACGGGAGTTCCATTGCCTTACTGATTTTCCTGGTGTTGATGATTTCCTTGGTTGTTGTCATTGATATTCGACATGATTGATTTGACGAAAAAGTCAATTTAGAAAGTAGTAGATTATCAGATTCCCAGTAATGGAACCAATTTGTTTAACCAGATAATAAGAATTTTGGTCAAAGCTTAATTTTTAGAAGAACTCAGGTTACTGATAATCGAATAAAGAAATGGTTGAGTAACAAGAAAAGGAAAATTGAGATAGAGAGAATAACAGAGTAAGTGGATTTTATGCAATGTAAATAAGTATATTTCAGCAATAATCAGTGTCCCCATACAAATGTTATTTCTCTCCTTTTATAGCTATTTTTAAGTACTACGTTTCTTTCCCATCATAATAGAGCTATTATGAGAAATTAATGACATTAATGTTCCATTATAATTAACAATCGTAACTGTTTCATGAAGATTTTATAACGCTTCCTCTCATTGATGCTCATTAATTGCAGATAATACGTATCTGTACTTTTTGCTAAATAGGTTTATTCTTCCGATGTCTCTTCAAATTATCAGGAGATACGAGTAATCGTCCCTTCTTATCTTCTGGTATTTCTGCCTGTACCTGTTAAGGCTCACAACCCTTTGAATACTCTCTGCCGGTTGTCACGCTTTTATTAATCCACGTGTCTTGACATGTCAGCACATAATCAAAATCAAACGTTAACTTGATTTTCCCTAATACACGCACACTTCTTCAACACCCATGTTGTAGCTCTTTGGACCGCATTATCTTCAGTGTTGCAATCGCAACAGGCACCCTGTGATCGCTATTGTATTCCATTTTTTACAGTTCGTCCACCAACGTGGCTTCCAATTTGTTGAACTCTTTTGAGTTTCCTCCAGTGTTACTTCCTTTTCTTTTAAGCCAAACATAAGGTATCTTATGATCATAACTTGGATACTTTGTAACTCTTGGATCTTGTTATTGAGCCTTTAGGTGCGTCCCTGTTAGCCTTATACCTACCACGAAGTCTTATACATGTTTAAATCAAAACAAAGATCTGAATATTTGTCACACCCCTTTTTTAACCAACCTCACTAAACCTTCTTAAATTAATAAAAAAATTTGGTAAAAGCTTGAAAAGAGTTTTCCAATTAGAACCTGACAAAAATTGTGTTCAAAAGGAAATAACTCAGAGTCGCCACCTGACATTGCTTTTGGTGTGCCAGGTCACCGTTTTTTTTAAATGATTTTCCTTTCAAAACACTTGAGACTCGAAAACTAAGTCTGCACCAGAGATTCGGGTAAGGGGGTTCATTTGACTCGGGGAGAAGGTGGTAGGCACTCCCCAAGTCCCGTGAAGGTCACGGTTGCGTACTCGATCTAGTTGGCTTTAGAAAACATTCCGATCGAGGTAATAACAAGCAAAAAGAAAATAAAAAATCCAAGAGGCTCGAGGTCGTTCCCACCTAATAAAAGAAAAAATGAAAATAAAAATAACATACTATGAGTTCTACTTTCGACCTCCAAATACAAATACTTCGAGGCATACCCCGGATAGAAATATATACAAATCCTTCGGGGCATTCCCCAGATAAATTTAACTAAGGGAACGACCTCTTGCCTCAGTACTAATATAATCCTAAGGTTTGCCTACCCAAGTGTGGTCGGCCTAAATATGCTTCTAGCGACTTAAATTAGCTAAAATAAGAATAAAAGAACAACACTACTATCTTGAACCTAAATGTTCTTTTAATTTTACCCCCACAACCCCATTTCTATACTCTGATAAAATCATGTTCGACTATAACCCAATTCGAGTAATATGCAAGCAGGTAACTAAATGAACAAACTCAGAACCGGAGACAATAGCTAAACAAATCATAGAATCAAATCACCAAACAAGCAATTAACATTTGGCTAAGATAAAATGAGTAAGGGTTGAAGAGTTGAACCTCAACGAGAGCGATGACCTTTTCGGCGTTAATAAGATCTAAGCCGGATGAACTCCTCGAACTCGAATTGAAACTGTCATGAGCCGACAAACTCAAATATACTCCGATTTAAAATTCCAACACAAACTTAACAATATAACTCGAACCAGCAAATATAATTTGGTAAAAACTCAAGCAGAGACATAAATAACCAAATCTGATAGATTGAGTTTCAATCGATTTAATATGCAAAAAAAAACCACAGCAGTCCAAGCTCGAAAAGCAGACGCAAAATCCGGTGACAAGGACCAACGGAACTCTGAACCTCGCCGGAAAATTCGAACCAAACTAGAAACACAAAAATAAAATCTTCCTCACAAAAAGCAACTCGACCGGACAGCCTTACAAACTCAAACGAAGCTCTCAAAGAAAGGAGACCAGTCTCAACAGAAAGCTTCACTCGATTTGTTCTATTTTGGTTAGGTTCTGCTGGATTTTCGGCTAAAATGGAGTTGTTGTTGCTGGATTTTTTTTTACGTTTGAGCTCCAATCTAATGGGGTCTGTGCGATGGCGGGTTTGAGAGAAAGTTAGGGTGGTGCGGTCACTGGGAGATGCAGGGGAGGTCCGGTGTCGTTCAGGGTGTTGTGACGACGAGTTTCAAGGGTTCTTGGTGGAGTTCCGACGATACTGGTGGTGGCTGGCGGCTGACCAGTTCTGCGGCTGGTTCTGATGGTTATGGTCGTGTGTGTCTTTAAGGAGAAGAAGAAGAAGCAGCCATGGGCAATTTGTTTTTTTAGGTCCTCTTTCTAGGGTTTTTATTGTGGTATTTTTACCTTCCTATACCATATATGAAACCTTATTACCCTCAATGTTTAAGGTTTGTGTTAATTACATTTCAGCATACCAAATTACCATTTATATACCATAATTCAAATTAGGGATATAATTAAGGGTGCATTTATATTAGGCGCTAATTTAGGACCGTGTCTTCCCACATTTACCTTTACCCGTCTCTCCCCCAACCCCCCCCCCCCTTTGGAGATGGACAGTAGCATCAATAATCTTCAGATTAGTTCTCATTTACTTCCTCAAAAACCTTAACTTAGCGACTGTATCTTCAGATTAGTTCTTATTTACCAATTCTCTATTTACACGTACAAAACATCAATGTATCGTTATTTTCTATTGTACCTCTTTTTTTTGGGTTCAGTGGCTGAAGGTTACTGGTTAACACAGTCGATTGAAACTCAAAGAAGAAGAAGAAGACATATTTCCAGAAATTGTAGATAAATTGTAGAAAAAATAAAAAAATTATAGATAAATTGTAGGCTGTTTTTTGCAGAAGATTTTGTAGAAGCTTTAGTCGTTTTGGATTTGTGAAAATAGAAAATAATGCATCTACAATCAGAATACAAATAATCTACAATTTATCTACAAGATATCTACAAAATGGATACATTGAATTTTAATATCCCAATTCCCATTTCAATTGTAGCATAATTGGCATTTTCGACATAATTGTAGAAGATTTGTAGAAGTTTTAGTCTTCCCAATCTACAATTTATCTACAATTCTACAATTTAACTACAATTTATCTACAATTTCTGGAAATATGTCTTCTTCTTCTTCTTCTTCTTCTTCGAGTTTCAATCTGAAATTCAGTCAAAACCAAGTCTAATCTTCACCAAAACCCCTCAAAATTGAGATATAAACTCCTAAACATATTCCGAATTATTTACAACAACACCCAATCCAAACAAATAATGATTTTTGAAAACTCAAATTTGAATTCAAAGCTTTCAAGCTTTTTAATGGCTATCAATGGTGGAAAATATATGGAAGAACAGATGAAGATAAAGATGAAGAACAGAAATCTCCTTTCCGTTTCAATATTCTTCTCCTAAATCTATTCAGAATATTCACGCCAAATCTGTTCAGAATATTCTTCTCCTAAAATTTAGCTCGCATAAATAGGAAGATACAACTGCTATTAATTAGCTTTTAATGATTGGTACAAAAACTGTAGAAATAATGTGGACTGGACGGGTAATTTAAGAATTATGCACATTTTTGGTAATAAGGTTTCATATATGGTATATATAAGAAAAAATCCCTTTTATTGTTGTAGTCTTGTCTCTTGAGGATCAAGATGATAAGCCAGGGTTAGGTTTTGTTCTTGTCCAGGTAAAAGAAGAATGAAGCTAGTCTTTCTAGGGTTTGGGCTTTGGGTTAGTGGGCTAAGGGAAATTTGGGCCGAAAGTTGGACCTTTCAAGATACAAGATTGGCCCAAGATTCATTCTTCTTTTCTAAGGATAAAATAAAAGTAACACAAATAGTAAAATATAATTAACAATTAACTTTAACTGAAATGGAATTAAAACGAAATTATTTTTATATTTTTTAAAGATTATACTAAAAATAGGGATATAAAAATCATGGAAGACTTAAGATAATACTAGTATAACGATACTAATGAACTTAAATAAATAAAAACAAAAACAAACATATATAATAAGACAAACTGAAAATATTTTTGTGTTTTTAAATTTACACTTTTAAATTAAAAGTAAAATAGACTAATATCGTATAATAACCCAAGTAGATATTTTTAAAATATTAAAATACTAAAACTAACTTTAAAATATGCGCGGGTCAAAAATTACGTGCTTACAGCTGCCCCTCTTTGCTCGTAAACACGAAGAGTTTTCGGAGCAAAGAACAATAAGCAACGTAATTGATTTATGACCCGACGCTTATTCAAAAGAAAATAAAGATGACTAAAAAGATTGTGACCGAGCCCTGGTATTTGAGCTGCCTACATATGCTCGGATATAAAGGAATCATGCCACGTGTAGTTCAGAAGTAGGAGCAGTAATGGAGTATACCTAGGTGGAGAGCCGATCGAGGTGCCATTGTCACGACCCCAACCCCGGTCGTGATGGCGCCCAATACAATGCTAGGCAAGCCCGACCAATTCAACACTCTCAATCCCTCATATAGAGTTCACTACCAATTAACAGGATTTAATACCAAATTAACATGATTATAAATCTGTAACAGTAGGCAACATGTGCGGAAACCAAGAAAATATCACTACAAATCCCACCGATCTAGTGTCACGAGTCAAGAGCCTCTAATACAAGTCTGAATGGCAGCCTATACATAGGATAGTCTAAAATGCGGAAAAATAAAGAGGATAAGGGGAGAAATCGGGTCCTGCGGACGCCATGCAGCTACCTCGATGACTCCAGTGATAATCTGAACCGCAGCAGAAAGCTCAAACTATGCCTCCGGGATACCTGTATCTGCACACATGGTGCAGGGAGTAATGTGAGTACTCCGACTCAGTGAGTAATAGCAATAAATAATGACTGACGGAAAATAAAAACTCGTAAAAACACTACGCAGTTCTATGTTAAAACAGTATGAACATTAAAACAGCGGCTAAATGAAGAAGTCAGGTAAATATCCCTTAAACCAGTACTCAACTCATTTACTCCTCACAACAACCGATAGTATGATTATACCGCTGCGACGTGCAGCCCGATCCGTATAGTATACTTCTGCGGCGTGCAGTCCGATCCATATATATATATATATATATATATATATATATATATATATATATATATATATATATATATATATATACTGCTGCGGCGTGTAGCCCGATCCAATATTAATATATACTGCTGCGGCGTGCAGCCCGATCCAAGAGTAATAGTCAACTGTGCTCACTGGGGGTGTGCAGACTCCGGAGGGGCTCCTACAGCCCAAGCGCTATGCTACTGCGGCATGCAGTCCGATCCGTATAATATACTGCTGCGGCGTGCAGCCCGACCCATATAATATACTGCTGCGGCATGCAGCCCGATCCGTATAATATACTGCTGCGGCGTGCAGCCGGACCCATATAATATACTGCTGCGGCGTGTAGCTCGATCCATATATATATGTATACTGCTGGGGCGTGTAGCCCGATCCGTAATATATCAAATACCCTCACTATGGGGTCCTCAACCCCTCCCAGTCAATATAGACTTGGCCCCTCGGGCATACTAAGATAAGACAGGGTTCCCAACCCACAAGTTATTCTCATTTGGATTTATCAATTTCTAAAACTGGTTTATCTTATATTTAATAGTTAAGAACATGACTGAGGGTATGATTTTAACAATTAAAGTGAGGCCATCCAGTACAAATGCCCCTAAGTGTTCTACAGGTCGGCACAAGGCCCCAAACATGGCAACTAGCCCAGACTACAATGATATTAATTAAGTCTCAGTCAAAATACAGTAGAATCATCAATCGGGATGGACCAAGTCCGAATCTCCAGCAATAACAGACCCCACTCTCATCATGCAGCGTGTGTCTCATCTCAACATAGCACTACGTTGTGCAAATCCGGGGTTTCAAACCCTCAGAACATTATTTATAACCATTACTCACCTCAAGCAGGCCGAAATCCTAGCTCGCTACGCCGTTGCCTCGCAAATCAACCTCCTTGAGCGTCGAATCTAATCAAAACCACAAGGAATACATTACAATAGGCTAAGGGAACACAACCCAAACGAAAAGACTCGAAAAATATCGAAAATCACGAAATTGGCAAAACCCGAGCCCCGGGCCCACTTCTCGAAAAATTAGAAAATTCACCTCACCGGATTCCTTATCTCTCCACGAGTCTATACATATCAAATTTACCAAAATCCGAGCTCAAATGCTCCCTCAAACCCCAAATTTTCATTCAAAAAGTCAAGCCCTAATTCTTCCCCTTTTAATCAAATTTCCATGAATTTAAGTGTTGAATCCACAATTAAATGATGTTTCTAGGCCATAAGACTCACCTCCAATCAATTCCCACTCGAAAACCTCTTTAATCCTCCTCAAAAGCTCTCAAGGTTACTCAAAAATGGTGGAAATGAGACTTGGTTTGCGGATGAAATGTTTAACAAAACCCTTCTGCCCAGGCTTATTTTCCTCTATGCGAACGCGAGGGCCTCGCGCGTTCGCGATGAACAAAATCCACCTCTGCCAAAAATACCCTTCGCGAACGCGGTTGCACCCACGCGAACGTGAAGGTCTGGAACCTTAAGCTTACGCGAACGCGGACATCACCACGCGAACGCGGACATCGCCAACCCTGGAACCCAACTCCTTATATGCGAACGCATGCACCCTCACGCGAACGCGATTCTTGATCACCTTACCTTACGCGATCGCGAGGCCTCAGATGCGAACGCGAAGACCAAAAATCCTGGCCCTCAAGTTCCTTCTACGCGTTCACGACTAACCAATGCGAACGCGAAGACCAATTCTTCTGCAACAAAATGGCTGGAAACCTGTAATCTTCGAAGGCCAAAATTGGTCCGATTGACCATCCGAAATCACCCCGAGGCCTCCGGGACCTCAACCAAAAGTACTTATCCATCTTAAACATCATTCAAACTCGCTCCAATAATCAAAACACATCCAACAACGCTAAAATCATCAATTCTCCCCAGATTCAAGCCTAAGTTTCTCAAAAACTTCCGAAATACGCATTTGATCAAAAACCCGACCAAAACACTTCCGAATGACCTGAAATTTTGCACACACATCCAAAATCACCTAACAAAGCTACTGCAATTCTCGAAATTCCATTCCGACCCTCGAATCAAAATCTCACCTACCAACCGGAATTCGCCAAAATACTAACTTTGCCAATTCAAGATTAATTCTACATCGGACCTCCAAAATCAATTCCGATCACGCTTCTAAGTCACAAATCATCCCCCGAAGCTAACCAAATCACCGGAAATCACATCTGAGCCCTCTAACTTATAGGTCAACATCCGGTTGACTTTTCCAAAATAAGCCTTCCTTAAAGAGACTAAGTGTCTCATTTCCATCTAAAACCAATCCAATTCGACTCGTTCACCCAAGACTCTTATAATACAACATAAGGAAGCAAAAAATGGGGAAAACGGGGCGGTAACTCACGTGATAACGGGCCGGGTCGTCACATCCTCCCTAACTAAAACAAACGCTCATCCTCGAGCGGGTCAAGAAACATACCTGAAGCCTCAAACAGGCGAGGATATCTGCTTCGCATCTCCCGCTCGGTCTCCCAAGTAGCCTCCTCCACGGGCCGACCTCTCCATTGCACCTTTACTAAAGCTATATCCTTTGATCTCCACTTTCGAACCTGACGACCCAAAATAGCCACTGGCTCCACATCATAGGTCAAATCATCATCCAACTGAACAGTGCTGAAATCCAATACATAAGACGGGTCCCCAACATACTTTCGGAGCATAGATACATGAAATACCGGATGCACGCTCGACAAGCTGGGTGGCAAGGCAAGCTCATAAGCCACCTCTCCAATCCTCCTAAGTACCTCAAAAGGCCCAATAAACCGCTGACTCAGCTTCCCTTTCTTCCCAAATAGCATGACACCCTTCATGGGCGAAACCTTCAGCAAGACCTTCTCACCAACCATAAAAGACACATCCCGGACCTTCTGGTCCGCATAACTCTTCTGATGCGACTGTGCTGTACAAAGCCTCTCCTGAATCAACTTCACCTTCTCTAAGGCATCCTGAACCATCTCTGTCCCCAATAACCTAGCCTCGCCGGGCTCGAACCATCCAACCAGAGATCTACACCGCCTCCCATACAACGCCTTATACGGAGCCATCTGAATGCTCGACTGATAACTGTTGTTGTAGGCAAACTCAACAAGAGGCAAAAACTCATCCCAAGAACCTCCAAAATCAATCACACAGGCACGCAACATGTCCTCCAATATCTGAATAGTACGCTCGGACTGCCCGTCCGTCTGAGGGTGAAACGCTGTGCTCAACTCCACCTGTGTACCCAACTCCCACTGAAAAGCCCTCCAGAACTGAGAAGTGAACTGAGTACCCCTATCTGAGATAATAGACACTGGAACCCCACGCAATCAGACAATCTCCCAGATAAAGATCCCTGCCAGCCGCTCCGAAGAATAAGTAGTACATACTGGAATGAAGTGCACCGACTTGGTCAGCCGATCCATAATCACCCAAATCGAATCGAACTTCATCAAAGTTCGAGGGAGACCACTCACAAAGTCCATAGTAATCCTCTCCCACTACCACTTGGGAATAACCATCCGCTGAAGTGCACCGCCCGGCCTCTGATGCTCGTACTTAACCTGCTGACAGTTGAGACACTGAGCCACAAACCCTACTATATCCTTCTTCATCCTTCTCCACCAATAGTGTTGTCTCAAATCCTGATACATCTTCGCGGCAGCCGGATGAATGGAATACCGCGAGCTGTGGGCCTCCTCCAATATCAACTCCTAAAGCCCATCCACATTGGGCACACAAATTCGGTCATGCATCCTCAACACGCAATCATCATCAATGGTCACATCTCTGGCATCATCATGCTGAACCCTGTCCTTAAGGACAAACAAATGCGGATCATCATACTGGCGCTCTCTGATGCGGTCATATAAGGAAGACCGAGAAACCACACAAGCCAACACCCGACTAGGCTCCGAAATATCTAATCTCACCATCCAATTGGCCAAAGCCTGGACATCAACTGCCAAGGGCCTCTCCCCAACTGGAATATACGCCAAACTCCCCATACTGACCTCCTTCCGGCTCAAAGCATCAGCCACTATATTGGCCTTCCCCGAGTGATACAAAATGGTAATATCATAATCCTTGAGTAATTCTAGCCACCTCCGCTACCTCAAATTAAGATCCTTTTGCTTGAATAGATGCTGAAGACTGCGATGATCGGTGAATACCTCGCAAGATACGCCATACAAGTAGTGCCTCCAAATCTTCAAAACATGAACTATAGCAGCCAACTCCAAATCATGTACATGGTAGTTCTTCTCGTGGGGCTTCAACTGACGAGAAGCATATGCAATAACTCTACCCTCCCGCATCAACACACATCCGATCCCAACTCTCGAAGCATCACAATATACAGTGTAAGAACCTGAAGCTGATGGCAAAACCAACACTGAAGCCGTGGTTAAAGCTGTCTTGAGCTTCTGGAAGCTCCCTCGCACTCGTCCGACCATACAAATGGAGCACCCTTCTAAATCAACTTGGTCAAGGGTGATGCAATAGAGGAAAATCCCTGAACAAACCGGCGATAATAACCTTCCAACCCAAGGAAACTACGAATCTCTGTGGCTGAGGTTGGTCTAGGCCAACTCTGCATCGCCTTTACCTTCTCCGGGTTGACCTGAATACCCTCGCTGGACACCACGTGCCCCAAGAAAGCCACTGACCCAAGCCAAAACTCACACTTGGAGAACTTTGCATAAAGCTTCTCCTCCCTCAATCTCTGTAATACAACCCGCAAATGTTGTGTGTGCTCCTCCTGGCTACGCGAGTACACCAGAATATCATCAATAAAAACAATCACGATTGAATCCAGATACGGCCGAAATACACTGTTCATCAAATGCATGAACGCTATTGGGGCATTAGTCAGCCCAAAGGACATAACAAGAAACTCATAGTGCCCATATCTAGTCCTGAAAGCAGTCTTCATAATATCCGAATCCCTGATCTTCAGCTGGTGATAGCCCGAACGGAGGTCAATCTTGGAGAACACCCTCGCCCCCTGAAGCTGGTCAAATAAATCATCGATACGAGGTAGAGGATACTTGTTCTTCAGTGTCACTTTGTTCAATTGCCTGTAGTCAATGCACATTCTCATTGTGCCATCTTTCTTCTTCACAAATAGACTTGATGCACCCTACGGTGATACACTCGGCCGAATGAACCCCTTATCTAGGAGTTCCTGAAGCTGATCCTTTAATTCCTTCAACTCTACTAATGCCATACAGTATGGCGGAATGGAAATGGGCTAAGTGCCCGGCACCATGTCAATGCCAAAGTCAATGTCCCTGTCCGGCGACATGCCCGGCAAGTCTGCAGGAAACACATCTGGAAACTCTCTCACAACAGGGACAAAATCAATACTAGGAGTCTTGGCTCCCACATCTCTCACGAAAGCCAAATATGAAAGACAACCCTTCCCAACTATACGCTGGGCCTTTAGGAAAGAAATTACCCTGCTAGGAACATAGTCAGTCACGCCAAACCACTCGATCCTCGAAATACCTGGTATAACCAAAGTGAATGTCTTAGCATAACAGTCTAGAATAGCATGACACGGAGATAACCAGTCAATGGCCAAAATAACATCAAAATCCACCATTTTTAATAGCAATAGATCAACTCGGGTCTTCAGACCCCCAATAGTCACCAAACACGACCGATATACATGGTCTAAAATAATAGTATCACCCACCGGGGTAGATACATGAACAGGTAAAGCAAGACACCCTCGGGTCGTACCCAAATGATGAGCAAAATATGAAGACACATAGGAATAGGTGGAACCGGGATCAAATAAGACTGAGGCATCCCTGTGGCAGACTGAAATAATACCTATAATGACAGCATCTGAAGCGATGGCATCTGTCCTGCCCTGAGAGCATAAAAGCGAGCCTGACCACTGCCCGATTGGCCCCCCCCTCTGGGGCGACCCCTGGCTGCCTGATCCTCACCCCTAACTGGCGGGGCGGGTGCTGAAGAAACTGGACCAGAAGATGAGAGCTGACCCCTCTGCTGAGATGAGCTAGCAACACGACGAGGACACTCCCTCCGCATATGCCCGAACTCTCCGCACTCATAGCAACTCCCGGGTGCTGGGAACTGGGATTGAAGGGAACCCCTCACGCTAGAATGACTAGCTGATGCACTCAGCCTGGAAGAACCCTGAGCAGACGGAGCACGAGAAAAACTCTATGCTGGAAGAGCGCTGAGAGATGGCTGACTCTGCTGAGAACCTTGAAAACCACGACCAGAAGATCCTCCTCAATACTCGGGTCGAGATGACTGGGCGAGCCTGAAAGAGCGACCCCGACCCTGCTAGAACTGGCCCCTCGAAGGAGCGCCACTGTAACTACCAGAAACTCGAGGCCTCTTGGCCTCCCTCTCATCTCGATCCTGGCGGCAAACCGACTCAATATCTCGAGCTATATCTACCACCTCCTCAGATGAAGCACCCAACACTCTCTCTCTAGTCATAAGAATACGAAGAGGGCAGTGGAGACCATCAACAAACCTTCGGATACGCTCATGATCCGTCGGAACCAACCAAACTGCATGCCGAGACAACTCAGAAAATCTCCTCTCATACTGGGTCACTGACATCTCTCCCTGTCGTAGTCCCTCAAACTGTCTGCGCAGCTCCTCTCTGCGGAACTGCGGTACATACTTCTCCAAGAAGAGAGTGGAGAACTCCTGCCAAGTCAAAGGTGCTGCACCAACCGACCTACGCCGCTCATACGCCTTCCACTAAGTGAAGGCAGCTCCAGTAAACTGAAAAGTAGTAAAAGCCACACCGCTGGACTCAAGAATCCCCTCTATACGGAGCATCCGCTGACATCTGTCGAGAAAACCCTGGGTATCCTCGCCCTCAGCTCCACTAAATGTCGGAGGCTGGACTCTACCAAACCTCTCAAGGCGACGCTGCTCGTCCTCGGGCATAACTGGAACCCTGTACTCCTGAACTGGTACCACTGGCTGAGCTGGAGGTGCCTCTGGAGTCTGTAATCCCTGCACTACCTGCTCAGGTATGCGAGCAGCGGGGGTCTGATTGCCTCCCCTGGCCTGTGAAGTAGCTGCTGCTGCTGTGGTGGCTGAAACCACCTGAGCCAGGCCCGTACAAACTGTCAATATCTGAGCCAATGTCTCCTGGAGACCCGGAATCACAGTGGGCACCAGCGGTGCCTGAACTGGTGCTGCTGGAGCCTGGTCCTAAGCTGGGGCAACTAGAGGGTCCACAGGTGCTGCCCCTGCTGCTCTGCCTCTACCACGACCACGACCACGACCGCGTCCACGGCCGCTCGTAGCCTCAGTAGGTGGTACTGGTGGTCGTCCGTCACGTCCGGTAGCTCGTGTCCTCACCATCTGTGAAAGAATAGAATAAAGAGAGGTTTAGTATTCGGATCAACAAGTTCCCACGACAAGAATTTCAAAAATGTGGAATTTTCCTAAAGGTTCTGCAGCCTCTCGAGGAGAAATATAGGCGTCCCCGTACCGCTCCACGAGACTCTACTAAACCGGCTCATGACTCGCGAGACCTAGTAACCTAGGCTCTGATACCAACTTGTCACGACCCCAACCCCGGTTGTGATGGTGCCCAACACAATGCTAGGCAACCCCGACCAATTCAACACTCTCAATCCCTCATATAGAGTTCATTGCCAATTAACAGGATTTAATACCAAATTAACATGATTATAAATCTGTAACAGTAGGTAACATGTGCGAAAACCAAGAAAATTTCACTACAAATCCCACCGATCTGGTGTCACGAGTCAAGAGCCTATAATACAAGTCTGAATGGCAGCCTATACATAGGATAGTCTAAAATGCGGAAAAATAAAGAGGATAAGGGGAGAAATTGGGTCCTGCGGATGCCATGCAGCTACCTCGACGACTCCGATGATAATCTGAACACCAGCAGAGAGCTCAAACTATGCCTCCGGGATACCTGTATCTGCACACATGGTGCAGGGAGTAATGTGAGTACTCCGACTCAGTGAGTAATAGCAATAAATAATGACTGACGGAAAGAAAACTCGTAAAAACACTACGCAGTTCTATGTTAAAACAGTATGAACATTAAAACAACAGCTAAATGAAGAAGTCTGGTAAATATCCCTTAAACCAGTACTCAACTCATTTACTCCTCACAACAACCGATAGTATGATTATACCGCTGCAGCGTGCAGCCCGATCCGTATAGTATACTGCTTATATATATATATATATATGCGGCATAGCCCGATCCAATAGTAATAGTCAACTGCGCTTACTGGGGGTGTGCAGACTCCGGAGGGGCTCCTACAGCCCAAGCGCTATACTACTGCGGCGTGTAGTCCGATCCGTATAATATACTACTGCGGCGTGCAGCCCGACCCATATAATATACTGCTGCGGCGTGCAGCCCGATCCATATAATATACTGCTGCGGCGTGCAGCCCGACCCATATAATATACTGCTGCAGCGTGCAGCCCGATCCATACAAGTTATTCTCATTTGGATTTATCAATTCCTAAAACTGGTTTATATTATATTTAACAGTTAAGAACATGACTGAGGGTATGATTTTAACTAGTAAAGTGAGGTCATCCAGTACAAATGCCCCTGGTTCTACAGGTCGGCACAAGTCCTCAAACATGGAAAGTAGCCCAGACTACAATGATATTAATTAAGTCTCAGTCAAAATACAGTAGAATCCTCAATTGGGAAGGACCAAGTCCGAATCCCCAGCAACATAGCACTACGTTGTGCAAATCCGGGGTTTCAAACCCTCAGAACATCATTTATAACCATTACTCACCTCAAGCAGGCCGAAATCCTAGCTCGCTACGCCCTTGCCTCGCAAATTAACCTCCTCGAGCGTCGAATCTGATCAAAACCACAAGGAATACATTACAATAGTCTAAGGGAACACAACCCAATCGAAAAGACTCGAAAAATATCGAATATCACGAAATTGGCAAAACCCGAGCCCCGGGCCCACTTCTCGAAAAATCAGAAAATTCACATCACCGGATTCCTTATCTCGCCACGAGTCTATACATATCAAATTTACCAAAATCCGAGCTCGAATGCTCCCTCAAACCCAAAATTTTCATTCAAAAAGTCAAGCCCTAATTCTTCACTTTTTAATCAAATTTCCATGAATTTAAGTGTTGAATCCACAATTAAATGATATTTCTAGGCCATAAGACTCACCTCCAATCAATTCCCTGTCGAAAACCTCTTTAATCCTCGTCAAAAGCTCTCAAGGTTACTCAAAAATGGTGGAAATGAGACTTGGTTCGCGGATGAAATGTTTATTAAAACCCTTCTGTCCAGGCTTATATTCCTCTATGCGAACGCGAGGGACCTCTCGCGTTCGCAATGAACAAAATCCACCTCTGCCAAAAATACCCTTCGCGTACGCGGTTGCACCCACGCGAACGAGAAGGTCTGGAACCTTAAGCTTACGCGAACGCGGACATCACCACACAAACGCGAAGGGCAACAACCCTGGAACCCAACTCCTTATACGCGAACGCATGCACCCTCACGCGAACGTGATTCTTGATCACCTTACCTTACGCGATCGCGAGGCCTCAGATGCGAACGTGAAGACCAAAAATCCTGGCCCTCAAATTCCTACTACGCGTTCGCGACTAACCAAGGCGAACGCGAAGACCAATTCTTCTGCAACAAAATGGCTAGAAACCTGCAATCTTCAAAGGCCAAAATTGGTCCGATTGACCATCCGAAATCACCCCGAGGCCCCCCGGGACCTCAACCAGAAGTACTAACCCATCTTAAAACATCATTTGAACTCTCTCCAATCATCAAAACACATCCAACAACGCTAAAATCATCAATTCTCCCCGGATTCAAGCCTAAGTTTCTCAAAAACTTTCGAAATACGCATTTGATCAAAAACCCGACCAAAACACTTCCGAATGACCTGAAATTTTGCACACACATCCAAAATCACCTAACGAAGCTACTGCAACTCTCTAAATTCTATTCCGACCCTCGGATCAAAATCTCACCTACCAACCGCAATTTGCCAAAGTACTAACTTCGCCAATTCAAGCCTAATTCTACACCGAACCTCCAAAATCAATTCCGATCACGCTCCTAAGTCACAAATCATCCCCCGAAGCTAACCAAATCACCGAAAATCACATCCGAGCCCTCTAACTCATAGGTCAACATCCGGTTGACTTTTCCAAAACAAGCCTTCCTTAAAGAGACTAAGTGTCTCATTTCCATCTAAAACCAATCCAATTCGACTCGTTCACCCAAGACTCTTATAATACAACATACGAAATCAGAAAATGGGGAAAACGGGGTGGTAACTCATGTGACGACGGGCCGGGTCGTCACATCCATTCTGTCGAAGGTCCGATCCGCGATCCTGTTATTACATCAAAATCAAAAATAAAAAAAACTAACTAAGCCTGTCAACTATGAGTTACAAGATTCCTATCTATAAGTCTTATGAAGCTTGATCTTGAATCTTGAATGGTTCTTCGTGCAAACTTTAGATTTGAACCTTGATGCTTGCTAGCTACAGGTGCTAGTTCACTTTTCTTCAGCTTTTTCGAATCAAGACGGGACATGTAGCACTCGTGACTTAAACCACGTCTTGAGCAGTTCACATATTTTTTCTGCTTCTGCATTTTGGATTCACTTCCTTTCTTTTCTTTCTTTTTTTTTCTTTCTTTTTTTTGTTTTATTTTTCTTTTAGATTGAGACTACTTCTGTTGGTCACCTTGGACTGTTGACTCACATTCTTGCCGCGAGCTTCTGCTACTTCTAACTTGAATTGAATTCAGAAATGTATTCCCTCATTCTCGAGGTGGGTGCCTGCTACTGACTTGAAATTTGAAATGACTCTAAAATGAACTCTGAAATGTCTTCCCTCGTTCTCCAAGTGGGTGCCTGCAATCAAAAAAACAAAACGAACAAAATTTTCTGGCCCAGTTTGCACTTGGAAGGTTTGTGAGTTGTTAGCAAAACTATAAATCACCTATGCTATTGATGCAATGTTTAGTAAAACTAAAGACTTGACTGGGATGTGCGTCTCTCGTGAGTAAAACTAAGAACATTTGACTAGCAAATTAATCAGACTAGATCTTCTATCTTAGGATAAAGATTCATCAGACTAAGATTTCGATCCTAGGAGAAAATTCAAGAGACTATGTTGGCCCAAGATCAGTTGAAGTTTTGAAGAATGACAAACGGACTCAGTGAAGGACCGGTTCATCCTAGGAGACACAGTTGTTATGGCCCATGCACATGAGATACACGTGAAGAAGATAAGTCCTTGGGATCAAGCAGCAATATCTTGATGAATATCTTTTTAACTGATCGAAAAGATTGCATATAGGATAAGGAGCTGAAGTCTCCTTATGAAAAGAGAATTACATCCGGATCAAGAATAGGATTGGGAGTTAGAGTTGTTCTTGGACTCAAATTGATAAAGGATCCACAATTCGAGTTCTTAAAAAACTCTGATTACTAACTCTATAAATAATAACGATTGTTCTCTTTTACAGTGATTGCACATAAGCTGAAGTTAAACCAAATTGAGAGCAAAAGAGCTAGGCGATTTTTGCAAGCAATTTGTGTGTGATACAAGTGTGCAAACCTGAAGCTACAAGAACTAAGTGTGAAGAACCAATTCCATTGTGTCTTTCTTTATTTTTAGTTCAATTGTAGTAGGTGTTTTAATATTGTACCTTTCCAGCTTTCATAGAAGCAATTGTATTAGGTGCGTTGAGTATTCAAGTTAGAGTTAACTTGAAAGTGTCGCAACAGTTGAGGCTGTGTGCTACACTGGGATTAAAGTTAATCCTTAGGTTTACAAGAGTTTTGTAAATGCTGCCTTTGGCTCATTGAGTTTAGTGGATGTTTGGGAAAATCCTACTGAGTAGTAGGTCGTGGTTTTTTCACCTTTTGAGCCAGGTGTTTTCCACGTAAAAATCTCTGTGTTCTTTATTTTTGTATTTTAATTCCGCAAACAGTAGTAGTTAGAACACCTAGAAGAACCAGGTTCTTCTAGTGCAAAAATTAGGTACCACACAAATCACCCCCCCTCTTGTGTGGTATTGTCGTCTAAAACATCAATTGGTATCAGAGCAGGTTATCCTTGAAGAGGCTAACACCTTAGGAGAAGATCAAAAATGAGTGCACCACCTGGGAACTGGGAAGGGCAATCCACTGCCAGACCTCCACTTTTCAATGGTTTGTATTACTCTTGGTGGAAGAACAGAATGAGAGATCATATCATAGGGGAAGACTATGAGCTTTGGGATATAGTCATTGATGGTCCCCTTGCTACCACTAAGAAGAATGCAGAAGGAATTGATGTGCCAAAAATAAGGGCTAATTGTACTGCTGAGGATCTGAGAAAATGGGAAAAAAATGCTAAAGCCAAGAAGTGGCTCGTATGTGGTCTAGGACCAGATGAGTACAGTAGGATCCAAAGCTGTACAACTGCTAAGGAAATGTGGGACACTCTATAAGTGGCTCATGAAGGAACACCTCAAGTGAAAAGGTCAAGAGGAACTCTTCTGTACTCTCAATATGAGAATTTTACTATGAAGGAAGGTGAGACTATCCAGGAGATGTATACTAGATTCACCACTCTGACTAATGAGCTTGAATCTCTTGGAAGGACCATCCTTGAAGAAGACAAGGTTGAAAAGATTCTGACAAGAGTTCTGCCAGACACTTGGGAAAGCAAGATCACCGCCATTCAGGAATCCAAAAATATTGCTACCCTCAGGCTGGATGAACTAATTGGAAACTTAACTGCCTATGAAATGAGGAGACAAACAATGAAGATGGATACCCCCAAAAAGGAGAGAAGTTTAGCTCTCAGAATCACTGAAGGTGCAGATTTAGAAGATGATGAAGTAGCCATGATCACTAGGGATTTCAAGAAGTATATGATGAGAGGAAAGGGTGCTTCAAGAAGTACAAACTCCAACAAAACAAGAGCTCCGGAGAAGCAGATCAATGAAGGCTGCTACAAGTATCGTAAGACTGACCACATGATCAAAAACTGTCATCAATGGGAGATTGAGTGGAAGAAAGAAAGAGCTGAAAGAAGGAACAGGAAGAAGGAACATGTTCAACCAAAGAGAAACAAAGGTTCAACTAAGGCTATGGTTGCTGCTTGGGGAGAAATATCAGATGAGGACTCTGAAGATGAAGCTGAGGAGGATCAAGCTCTAATGGCCATTGGAGAATCAGAGGATGAACAAGAGGTAAGTATTCTTTATCTCAAAGACAAGATCAAATTCTTGTCTAAAGAAGGCTAGCTGAACTCTTAACAGACTTCATTGATGAGTCTGAGATAATTAATAATGAGAAGGAAGTTCTGTCTAGGGAATGTGTGTTCTTAAAAGCTAAATGTAAAAGTCTAGAGTCTAGGGCCAATAAGAGTAATAACAAAAATGCTGAGTTGAAGAACGAGGTTCTTGAACTTGACAACAGTGTCCTAGAACTTAGATCTGAAAATCTGAAACTGAAATTAGGAACAGGAAAGAAGATAGCTGATCACACATATCTTAACCTAGAAGAAAATTTAGGAAAAAAGAAGGATGAATTATATAAGAAAGATGAATTCATCAAAATCTTAAAAGAAGATCTAGGAAAGGTAAAACATGAACTAGACAGAACTTCCAAGTGGAACAAAGCATCTGATGCTCTCTCTTGGTTGCAAGAGCATCATAGCAGTAACAAAAGAGGACTTGGCTATGGAACTCAAGCTCCTAAATGGGATCCAAAAAGCAAGTACCTTACTCTTCCTGAAAATAAAATGTGCACACACTGTGGCAAGACTGGCCATTACAAATATGAATGCAATGCAAAAGAGAAGGCCAGTCAAAGGAACAAATCTTTTGTTAAAGAAAAGAATAAATTGCTTGGATGGGCAAGAAGGAATTTAATCCATCCTTTTGCATATAGAAAGGGACCCAAACTAGTTTGGGTTCCTAAGACTAACCCTTGATTTCATTTTGTAGGTTCAAGTGAAAGGGAGAAGCCAAATATGGTATATGGATAGTGGCTGCTCAAAACACATGACTGGGGAGAAGGACCAGATCCTTTCACTTGAGGACTTAAAAGGAGGTAATGTCTCCTTTGGTAATGGAAAGAAAGGTGAGATCATTGGGGTTGGTAAGGTAGGCAAGACTGATTCTCATTCCATAGAGAATGTCTACCTGATAGACGGTTTGAAATATAGCCTAATAAGTGTGTCACAACTGTGTGACAGAGGCAACCTTGTAGCTTTTACCTCCACCAAGTGCTTTGTGATTAATCTTATCACTGACAAAATTGTTTTGCAGGGAAAAAGAGTTCACAATATTTATATTGTAGATTTGTCAACTCTTTCAGAAAATGAACTCACCTACTTAAGCGTGCTGGTTAATGATCCCCTCCTATGGCACAAAAGACTTGGTCATGCTAGTCTAAATCAGCTAAACAAATTAGTCTCCAAGGACTTGGTTGTAGGTTGACCTAATATCAAGTTCAAGGAAGACAAAGTTTGTGAGGCATGTGCAAGGGGGAATCAGGTAAGGTAATCCTTTAAAACCAAGAAAATGGTAAGTACATCCAAGACGTTGGAACTGGTTCATATGGATCTATGTGGTCCAATGAGAACCATGAGCAGAGGTGGAAAGAAATATGTAATGGTGCTAGTTGATGACTATTCCAGATTCACCTGGGTTTTTTTTCTAACCTCTAAAGATGAAGCATTTGACATGTTCTCTGCATTTGTTAGGAAAACTCAGAAACAATTAGGAAATCAACTTGCATCCATTAGGTCTGATCATGGAACTGAGTTTGAAAACTCTAAGTTTGCTGAATTTTGTGATGAAAATGGCATAGATCATAATTTCTCTGCCCCTAGGACTCCACAACAAAATGGTGTAGTTGAAAGGAAAAATAGAACTCTTGAGGATATGGCCAGAACAATGCTACTATCTAGCAAATTACCTCACAGTTTTTGGACAGAGGCTGTAAACACTGCATGCTACATCATAAATAGATGCATGACCAGACCACTAGTAGAGAAAACTCCCTATGAGGGGAGAAAACCAAACATATCCCATCTTAGGGCTTTTGGTTGCAAGTGCTATGTGCACAATAATGGAAAGAACTCTCTAGGAAAGTTTGATCCCAGAAGTGATGAGGGAGTATTCTTGGGATATTCTTCACATAGTAAAGCTTATAAAGTTTATAATAAAAGAATTCTGTGTGTTGAAGAAAGTGTGCATGTAGTATTTGATGAAACTAACATTCTTTCTGAGAGACAGGAACAAGAAGATGAAGCCATTGGACTGGTCAAAGATCTGACTGAAGCATCAACTCAAGTTAAAGTGGTACCTGCAGAAGGAACAGGTGATGGAACAGGTTCATCCTTACAGGGCAACTTGACAGGGGGAAGAAATCAAAAAGGAACTGAAATAGACCCCTTTAAAGAACCTGTTCCTCATCAAATTGCTGAAACATCCAGCAGAAGCCACTTGGTTGTAAAACCTCACAAGTATCAAAGTTCTCACCCCATTGAGAACATTCTCACTGATCCAACATCTGGAGTCAAAACCAGATCACAATTAAAGAATCTGTGTACTTTTGATGCTTTTCTATCTATTATTGAACCTAAAAATATTTCTGAGGCTTTGCAGGATGCAGATTGGGTAAATGCAATGCAGGATGAGCTAAACCAGTTCGAAAGAAGTCAGGTTTGGCACCTAGTTCCTAGACCCAAGGACAGATCAGTCATTAGTACCAAATGGGTCTTTAGGAACAAACTTGATGAAGATGGAACTGTCACAAGGAACAAAGCAAGATTGGTAGTCCAAGGCTACAGCCAAGAGGAAGGAATAGACTATGATGAGACCTTTGCCCCAGTTGCAAGACTAGAGGCAATCAGACTCCGCATTGCCTTTGCAGCACATATGGAATTCACTCTCCACCAGATGGATGCCAAAAGTGCCTTCTTAAATGGCTACCTCAAGGAGGAAGTGTTTGTGAAACAACCTCCAGGATTTGAAAGCAAGGAATGTCCTGAGCATGTGTACAAGCTGGACAAAGCTCTATATGGGCTCAAACAGGCCCCAAGAGCTTGGTATGAACGACTATCAAAATTCCTACTGGAGCATGGGTACAAAAGAGGTAAAATTGACAGCACTTTGTTCCTAAGGGAAAAAGGTAAAGACCTTCTTGTTGTACAGATATATGTTGATGACATAATTTTTGGGGCCACTACTGAAAGGTTGAGTAAGGACTTTGCAAAATTAATGGGAAGTGAGTTTGAAATGAGTATGATGGGTGAACTAATTTTCTTCCTAGGCTTGCAAATCAAACAAAGTCCAAATGGGAGCATGATCCATCAGCAGAAGTATACAAAAGAACTAATCATAAAGTTTAAAATGGAGGACTCCAAAGAAATAGATACACCTATTGCAACTGCCACTAAACTAGATGTTGATGAACCTGGTTCATCAGTTGATGAAAAGTTGTATAGGGATATGATTGGTTCACTCTTGTATCTTACTGCCAGCAGACCTGACATTGTTTTCAGTGTAGGACTTTGTGCTCGTTTCCAAGCAAATCCTAAAGAGTCTCACTTGACTGGTGTCAAGAGGATATTGAGATATCTGAAGGGGACTACTGAATTGTGTCTATGGTACCCTAAAGTTAGTAATTTCAATCTAGTAGGTTATGCTGATGCTGACTATGCAGGTTTCCTAGTGGATAGAAAAAGCACCTCAGGTATGACTCACTTCCTTGGTTCATGTCTTGTATCATGGGCTACCAAGAAGCAAAATTCAGTAGCCCTATCTACTGCTGAAGCTGAGTATGTGGCTGCAGCTTCTTGTTGTGCTCAATTACTATGGATCAAACAACAATTAGTAGACTTTGGTATAGAAGTGGGATGCGTACCAATATTCTGTGATAACACTAGTGCTATAAGTATGACAAAGAACCCTGTTCATCATAAAAGGACCAAGCACATCGATGTTAGACACCACTTCTTAAGAGATAACTATGAAAAAGGGTTAATCTCCATAGAATTTTGTGATACTGATAAACAAATAGCTGACATCTTCACTAAAGCACTGAGTAGAGAAAACTTTGAAAGGAACAGGTTGGAATTAGGGATGATTAAGATCACCTAAAAGGTCCAGTTCAGAATGCACAATGAAAAAAAAATTTAAAAAAAATTTTTTTGATTAGGAGTTCTTAATTCAATGTAAATATCTTGACTAATTCTTACTCAGTCTCATACTTTTATTAGTATACTCCTGTGACATGTGTTTATATGAATCCTTAATCTCTTACAAAGTTTTTCTATTCTGACATTTGAGGCATGATCAAGGGAAGTTTTACTTGAAGAACCTGGTTCATCAGTATATGCTCACAAGAAAGTTCAGGTATGTTTCTATACTTTGCACAATTATAAAGATAAAATTATCAACCATGAGCAGAAGTCCTAATTAGACCAAACTTTCATAAATTCTATCCGTTGAGCATTGAACCAGTTTCATTATCCTAGGAGTCTAACTAAAACGGGATCTTTTCCTAAAAACTAGTGTCACTCATTAATCTTTAAAGAGACCGGAACTCTAATTTGATTAGACTCCTAATTGACCTCTGAAAAAGCTGCCGTTACAGGCTTAATCATGATCCCTCTTTAAATACACTCCTAACCTTCTCTCATCTCTCATAACCGTCACTCTCTTCTGATAAACCCCTTTCTTCTCCAAAAATCCCCAAAAGATTTCCAGAAATTATCCGCCATGACTAATCCTCAAGACAATCCTGGAACTCCCCCACCTGTTTCCTCTAATACCTCATCATCAACACCTCCAGTTGAAAACCCAAAACCTAGATTTCGCCGGCAAAAGATGTTAGCCAGAAAAACTATAGCATCCGGCCCTCTCAGAAAAGCCTTGAACGAGAAATTAAAGGCCGGTCAAAGAAAAGAGGTTTCAACTGAAGAATCCCACTCAAGCTCTGAGTCTGAAAAGTTCATCTCTGCTAGTGAAGGAGAAGAACCTGGGTCGTCTGACAATGACAAGAGTCAAGAAAACCCAAGAGAGGTAAACACCTGTTATGTATTTTCTGATATAGCTGAGAAGGTAGATAGTAGGTTTGTGCTTGTAGGTTCTGTGAGAAATGTTGAAGGGGCTGAATCTAGTAGGAGAAGAAAGAAAAAGAAAGGAGAGGTTCTTGCTATATGTGGTGGTGGAGAAGAAAGTGGCTTGAAGTGAGGGGGAAGCTGATCAGGAGAAGCTGCTGAGGGACTTGTTCAGATGAGTACGCAACAAGAAGAACTTGGTTCTTCTGTGGAGGAGACATTAGCAGATATTCTAAAGAAAGTGGGGGCCAGTTATGACCCAAAGAAGCGCAAGGCGTCTTCACAAAAAACCCCAGTTGCTGACAAACCCTCAAAGAAAAGCAAAGTAACATCTCCCAAGACTGATGCTACTTCTGTACCTAGGGGAAGAGCTACAAGGAGTAAAGTAAGGCAAAGTGAAGCAGAACTACAGGAAGCATTAGAGAGGAGTAAGAAAAAGAAGAAGGAAAAGGGAAAAGAAAAGATAGTGGAAAGTTCTGAGGCTGCTATAGAAGAGGAGGAGGAGATGGACCTGGTCCATCAAGAGAGAGGCACAACTGAAGAAGAGGTTCCCACTGTCAAACCAAAAAGAACCAAGACTCCTGCAAAGAAGTCTTCAAAATCTGTGCCTGCTGAACCTTCTTTGGCTGAAAGATCAAGGTCTGCTATAAAGGGAAAACAAGTAAAATTACTAAGGAAGAAGATGAGGAGTGGAGTGGAGGAGAAGAGAAGGAGGACTCTGAACAAGAGCAAGATCGCTTTGTTTTTTTAGCAGGAGGAAGATATTAAAGGGAAGGCTGCTGAAAGACCTGGAGGAGCCAGGCATGCTTAGGCTGGTAGATGCTTTAGCTGCACAGGGCTGGAAGGACATGGTCCTTCAGATGGATGAAAGACTAGCCAGAAGAGAGCTGATTTAATTTATGGCTAATGGTTCTGTGAAAAATGGGCGAGTAACCAGTGTAGTGAATGATGTGAAAGTGGAGTTTGATGCACCAGAGCTGGGCAGGATTCTAGACATCCCAAGTGAGGGCTATGATGATTACACTAGGCAAAGGTGGCCTTGTCTAGATGATCTGCCCACAACACTCCAAATTACCAGGAACTTCTGTGACACAAAGGATGCTGAAGAGGTGCCTGAAGCACGATTTGTTCAAAAGAGTGAAATGAAGCTAGAGCATAAAGTGCTCTTTGAGTTTGTGAACAAATGTCTGTTGCCTAGACAAGAGAGGAGGCACACTGCAAATTACATGGACCCGGTTCTCATGGAGTGTCTTGTGAGGGGTAAGCAGATCAATTGGCCTGCTTTCATAGTCAATTGCTGGACAGAGTCATAAATGGTTCAAAGGCTCATGCTACTCCTTATGGATTCATTCTGACAACTGTACTGGACAGGCTGAACGTTCCTTTGAAGAAATGGGAAAATGCCTCCAGTAAGGAGCACTTTGTAATCAAGACTCTCTAGGCCTGTGATTATCTGTTAAGTGTCGCCCCTGTTGAACCTGGTTCATCAGTGAAAACTCTAGTAAATAGCAAAGTTAGAGCTTTGATGCAAGAATGTGGGGCCAAAGATGCTGAGATTGCTAGGCTTCAGGCTCGTGTGCCTGAGCTGGAAGAAGAAAGGAATGGGCTGAAAGCAGAACTAGCAAAAGAAAAGGAAAAGAGTGAAGGGATGCTACAAACAATGCTCAACCTACTCCAATCCCAACCCTCCAATTCTTCAAAGCCTTAGCCATCTTTGTCCTAGTTCTGAACCATTTCAGTTACCCCCCCCCCCCAGTGACCCAGATTAGGGATTTTTCTTGTTTTTGCTCATGGTTGGTTGTTTTTGTTCTTTCTTTTTGTGGACTGTATTGTAGAAGCACTACCTTATCAATGACAATTTGCATTTCTCTTGTTTTGTGATGATTCTGCTCTTAATAGTTATTTTTGTCAAGTTGATTTTTGATTAACTAAAGCATGCTTTCACTTACAGTTGCCCCAGTGGCCATGAGTAATGATTAATATTCTGGGATTCACATGTTTATGCAACTTTTCGATGATGCCAAAAGGGGGAAGATATTGTGAAAAAAAAGAAATTGTGTCTATTTTCTGAACAGTGATGTTTATGACCTAATTAAATCTGGCCCTTAATGATAAGTTAAAATTTTCAAGTGATGATATTTTAGCTGAGTTTCATAGGTTCTATAATCAGTAAAAGCACAGAGTTTGTCATCATCAAAAAGGGGGAATTTGTTGGCCCAAGATCAGTTGAAGTTTTGAAGAATGACAAACGAACTCAGTGAAGGACCATGTTCATCCTAGGAGACACGGTTTTTATGGCCCATGCACATGAGATACACGTGAAGAAGATAAGTCCTTGGGATCAAGCAGCAATATCTTGATGAATATCTTCTGAACTGATCGAAAAGATTGCATATAGGATAAGGAGCTAAAGTCTTCTTATGAAAAGAGAATTACATGCGGATCAAGAATAGGATTGGGAGTTAGAGTTGTTCTTGGACTCGAATTGATAAAAGATCCACAATTCGAGTTCTTATCAAACTCTAATTACTAACTCTATAAATAATAACGATTGTTCTCTTTTACAGTGATTGCACATAAGCTGAAGTTAAACCAAATTGAGAGCAAAAGAGCTAGGCAATTTTTGCAAGCAATTTGTGTGTGATACAAGTGTGCAAACCTGAAGCTACAAGAACTAAGTGTGAAGAACCAATTCCATTGTGTCTTTCTTTATTTCTAGTTCAATTGTAGTAGGTGTTTTAATATTGTACCTTTCCAGCTTTCATAGAAGCAATTGTATTAGGTGCGTTGAGTATTCAAGTTAGAGTTAACTTGAAAGTGTCGCAACAGTTGAGGCTGTATGCTACACTGGGATTAGAGTTAATCCTTAGGTTTACAAGAGTTTTGTAAATGCTGTCTTTGGCTCATTGAGTTTACTGGATGTTTGGGAAAATCCTACTGAGTAGTAGGTCGTGGTTTTTTCACCTTTTGAGCCAGGTGTTTTCCACGTAAAAATCTCTGTGTTCTTTATTTTTATATTTTAATTCCGCAAACAGTAGTAGTTAGAACACCTAGAAGAACCAGGTTCTTCTAGTGCGAAAATTAGGTACCACACAAATCACCCCCCTCTTGTGTGGTATTGTCGTCTAAAACATCAGACTATGTTTTCTATCTTAGGAGAACAATTCATCAGACTAAGATTCTATCCTAGGAGAAAATTCATCCGACTAGGTATTCTATCTTAGGAGAAAAATTCATCAGACTAAGATTTCGATCCTAGGAGAAAATTCATCAGACTAGGTCCTTTTTTTTGTTATCTTAGGAGAAAGATTCATCAGACTAAGATTTTGATCCTAGGAGAAAATTCATCGGACTATGTTCCTTTTTTGTTATCTTAGGAGAAAGATTCATCATACTAAGATTTTGATCCTAGGAGAAAATTCATCAGACTAAGTCCCTTTTTTCTTTTTTTTCTATTTTTCCTTTATTGTTATCTTAGGAGAAAGATTCATCAGACTAAGATGTCGACCCTAGGAGAAAATTCATCAGACTAGAATTTCTATCCTAGGAGAAAAATTCATCAGAATAAGATTTCTATCCTAGGAGAAAGTTCATCAGACTAGGTTTTCTATCTTAGGAGAAAAATTCATCAGACTAAGATTTCTATCCTAGGAGAAAGTTCATCAGACTAGGTCTTTTTGTTATCTTAGGAGAAAGATTCATCAGACTAAGATTTTGATCCTAGGAGAAAATTCGTCAGACTAAGTCCCTTTTTGTTGTCTTAGGAGAAAGATTCATCAGACTAAGATTTTGATCCTAGGAGAAAATTCATCCGACTAGGTTTTCTATCTTAGGAGAAAAATTCATCAGACTAAGATTTCTATCCTAGGAGAAGGTTCATCAGACTAGGTTTTCTATCTTAGGAGAAAGATTTATCAGACTAAGATTTTGATCCTACGAGAAAGTTCATCAGACTAGGATTTTTATCCTAGGAGAAAATTCATCAGACTAGGTTTTCAATCTTAAGAGAAAGATTCATCAAACTAAGATTTTTATCCTAGGAGAAAATTCATCAGACTAGGTTTTCTATCTTAGGAGAAAGATTCATCAGACTAAGATTTTGATCCTAGGATAAAGTTCATCAGACTAGGTCTTCTATCTTAGGAGAAAGATTCATCAGACTAATATTTTTATCCTAGGAGAAAGTTCATCAGACTAGGTCTTTTTCTGTTATCTTAGGAGAAAAATTCATCAGACTAAGATTTCTGATTGGGGAGGGGGGGGGGGGAATCCATCAGACTAGGACTTTTTATCCTAGGAGGAAAATATGAAGAGCAATGGCAACATTTTATGCACACTAGCAAGACAGGTAAGGGCAAAGATTTGAGAAACTTCCCTTTGTCGGCTTTTCTTCGTTTTTTTTTTCGTTTTTTTTTTTTTTTCTGTTTTTGAACCAATTTGCTTGCACTGCTTTGTTCATGGAAAACAAAGAAAACTTGTGAGTTTAAATGTGGTAGTTTGTTTGTGGCCTTGACCTTGAAGGCGACTGCTTCTGCACTTGCTAAGAAAACTTTGATTTCAACTTGGAAGACTTTTCCTGTCATCGACTGCCCATTTTATTCCAACTCTTATCAAAGAAAACACCTCTGTTCCATTCGATCCCCATATCCTCTATCTGTTGCATTTTGCTCATGAATTGACATTTACCGAACCCTTGCATTTCACATGAATCCCAAAGCATGTTGATTGTTACCAACTCAGTGCGCATACTGCTCTTTCCTGACTTATCACTTTGATGTGCTAGCCAAATCCGTTTTGTGCAATTGGAAAGCTGGTAGCAGATTTTGAAGTTATTTTTTTACTTGTTCTGACAAAACAGACTCCAGAGGACTTATACAAAACAAGAGGAAAAAATAAGGGACAATGGAAAGAGATG